>NW_028257779.1:0-45299 GCF_054643075.1 Acanthaster planci | reverse complement strand
GTTAGAGTAAGGGTTGGGGTTAAGGTTAGGGGTAGGGTTATGAGAATAGGGTTGATGTTATGGATAGGGTTAGGGTTAGGGGTAGGGTTATGATAGTAGGGTTTGGGTTAGGGATATGATAAGAGGGTTGGGGTTAGGGATAGGGTTAGGGTTCCAGATAGGGTTAGGGGTAGGGTCAAGGATAGGGTTAGGGTAATGGTTAGAGTTAGGGGTAGGGTTATGAGAATAGGATTGATGGTATGGATAGGGTTAGGGTTATGAAAATAGGTTTGGGGTTAGCACTACGCTGGGTTACAAATACGGTTAGGGTTACAGATAGGGTTAGGGGTAGGGTTAGGGTTAGAGAGAGGGTTAGGGTTATGAGTAGGTGTAGGGTTAGGGTTACAGATAGGGTTTGGGGTAGGGTTAGGGGTAGGGTTAGGGATAGGGTAGGGTTTTGGGTAGGTGTAGAGTAAGGGTTGGGGTTAAGGTTATTAATAGGGTTGGGGTTAGGGTTAGGGTTACAGATAGGGTTAGGGGTAAGGTTAGGGGTAGGGTTAGGGTTATGGGTAGCGTTAGGGTTGGGGTTGGGGTTAGGGAAAGGGTTGGGGTTAGGGAAAGGGTTGGGGTTAGGGTTAGGGTTAAAGGGTAGGGTCATCATAATATTGTTGGGATTAGGGTTAGGGTTACAGATAGGGTTAGGGGTAGGGTTGGGGTTAGGGCTTTGGGTAGGGTTTGGGTTAGGGTAAGGGTTGGGGTAAGGGTTAGGGTTAGGGGAAGGGTTATGAGAAAAGGGTTGATGTTATGGATAGTGTTAGGGATAGGGTTAGGGGTAAGGTTAGGGTTGGGGTTAGGGTTAAAGGTAGGGTCATCATAGTATTGTTGGGGTTAGGGTTAGGGTTACAGATAGGGTTAGGGTAGGGTTAGGGTTATAGGTAGGGGTAGGGTTTGGGTTAGGGTAAGGGTTGGATTTAGGGATAGGGTTAGGGGTAAGGTTAGGGATAGGGTTAGGGTTATGGGTAGCGTTAGGGTTGGGGTTGGGGTTAGGGATAGCTTTGGGATTAGGGTGAGGGTTAAAGGTAGGGTCATCATAATATTGTTGGGGTTAGGGTTAGGGTAACAGATAAGGTTAGGGTTGGGGTTAGGGCTTTGGGTAGGGTTTGTGCTAGGGTAAGGGTTGGGGTTAGGGTAAGGGTTAGGGGTAGGGTTATGAGAATAGGATTGATGTTATGGATAGGGTTAGGGGTAGGGTTATGATAGTAGGGTTGGGGTTAGTGATACGCTTAGGGTTAGAAATAAGGTTAGGGTTAGAAATAGGGTTATGGGTAGGGGTAGGGTTTGGTTTAGGGTTAGGGTTATGGATAGGGTTTGGGTTGGGGTTACAGATAGGGTTAGGGGTAGTGTTAGGGTTATATATATGGTTAGGGTTATGGGGTAGGTGTAGGGTTAGGGTTGGGGTTAGGGTTACAGATAGGGTTTGGGGTAGGGTTAGGGGTAGGGTTAGGGATAGGGTTTGGGTTATGGTTAGGGTTGGGGTTAGGGTTACAGATATGGTTAGGGTTATGGTTATGGGTAGGTGTAGGGTTAGGGTTGGGGTTAGGGTTACAGATAGGGTTACGGGTAGGGATAGGGTTATGGTTGGGGTGAGGGGTGGGGTTAGGGTTAGGGTTAGGGTTTGGGAAGATGTAGGGTTAGGGTTGGGGTTAAGGTTATTTGTAGGGTTAGGGTTTGGGTAGGTTTAAGGTTGGGGTTAGGGTTATTAATAGGGTTGGGGTTAGGGTTAGGGTTACAGATAGGGTTAGGGGTAAGGTTAGGGTTAGGGGTTATGGGTAGGTGTAGGGTTAGGGTTAGGGTTATTAATAGGGTTGGGGTTAGGGTCAGGGTTACAGATAGGGTTAGGGGTAAGGTTAGGGTTAGGGTTATGGGTAGCGTTAGGGTTGGAGTCGGGGTTAGGGTTAGGGATAGGGTTGGGGTTAGGGTTGGGTTGAAGGTAGGGTCATCATAATATTGTTGGGGTTAGGGTAAGGGTTACAGATAGGGTTAGGGGTAGGGTTTGGGTTAGGGTTTTGGGTAGGGTTGGGGTTAGGGTAAGGGTTGGGGTTAGGGTTAGGGGTAGGGTTATGTGAATAGGGTTGATGTTATGGATAGGGTTAGAGTTAGGGGTAGGGGTTATGATAGTAGGGTTGGGGTTAGTGATACGCTTAGGGTTACAAATACGGTTAGGGGTAGGGTAAGGGTTAGGGGTAGGGTTAGGGGTAGGGTTTTGAGAATAGGGTTGAGGTTATGGATAGGGTTAGGGGTAGGGATAGGGTTAGGGGTAAGGTTAGGGTTGGGGTTACGGTTATCGGTAGGGGTAGGGTTAAATGTAGGGTCATCATAATATTGTTGGGGTTAGGGTTAGGGTTGCAGATAGGGTTAGGGGTAGGGTTAGGGTTAGGGTTATCGGTAGGGGTAGGATTTGGGTTGGGGTTATCGGTAGGGGTATGGTTTGGGTAGGGTAAGGGTTGGGGTTAGGGGTAGCGTTATGAGAATAGGGTTGATGTTATGGATAGGGGTTAGGGTCATTGGTAGGGTTATGATAATAGGGTTGATGTTATGGATAGGGTTAGAGTTATGGGTAGGGTTATGATAATAGGGTTGGGGTTAGCGATACGCTTAGGGTTAAAAATACGGTTAGAGGTAGGGTTAGGGTTTTGGGTAGGGTTAGGGTTAGGGTTAGAGGTAGGGTTTTTGAGAACAGGGTTGAGGTTATGGATAGGGTTGGGGATAGGGGTATGGTTATGATAATAGGCTTGGAGTTAGCGATACGCTTAGGGTTACAATTACGGTTAGGGTTACAGATAGGGTTAGGGGTAGGGTTAGGGATAGGGTTAGGGTTAGGGTTATAGGTAGGGGTAGGATTAGGGTTAGGGTTAGGGTTGGCGTTAGGGGTAAGGTTAGGGTTATGGGTAGGGGTAGGGTTAGGGGTAGGGTTAGGGGTAGGGTTTTGAGAATAGGGTTGAGGTTATGGATATGGTTAGGGATAGGGTTAGGGGTAAGGTTAGGGTTGGGGTTAGGGATAGGGTTGGGGTTAGGGTTGGGTTGAAGGTAGGGTCATCATAATATTGTTGGGGGTAGGGTTAGGGTTATCGGTAGGGGTAGGGTTTAGGTTAGGGTAAGGGTTGGGGTTAGGGTTAGGGGTAGGGTTATGAGAATAGGGTTGAGGTTATGGATAGGGTTAGGGTTAGGGGTAGGATTATGATAATAGGCTTGGGGTTAGCGATACGCTTAGGGTTACAAATACGGTTAGGGTTTCAGATAGGGTTAGGGATAGTGTTAGGGTTATGGGTAGGGGTTACGGTTAAGGTTAGGATTATGTGTAGGGGTTAGGGTTGGGGTTAGGGTTAGAGAAAGAGTTGGGGTTAGGGTTAGGGTTAAAGGTAGGGTCATCATAATATTGTCGGGATTAGGGTTAGGGTTACAGATAGGGTTAGGGTTATGGGTAGGGTTTGGGTTAGAGTAAGGGTTTGGGTTAAGGTTAGGGGTAGGGTTATGAGAATAGGGTTGATGTTATGGATAGGGTGAGGGTTAGGGGTAGGGTTATGATAGTAGGGTTTCGGTTAGGGTTAGGGTTATGATAAGAGGGCTGGGGTTAGGGATAGGGTTAGGGTTACAGATAGGGTTAGGGGTAGAGTCAAGGATAGGGTTAGGGTAATGGTTAGGGTTAGGGGTAGGGTTATGAGAGTAGGGTTGATGTTATGGATAGGGTTAGGGTTAGGGGTAGGGTTATGATAATAGGGTTGGGGTTAGCACTACGCTGGGTTACAATATAGTTAGGGTTACAGATAGGGTTAGGGGGTAGGGTTATGATAATAGGGTTTGGGTTAGCGATACGCTTAGGGTTACAATTACGGTTAGTGTTAGGGCTACAGATAGGGTTAGGGGTAGGGTTAGGGATAGGGTTAGGGTTATGGTTATAGGTAGGGGTAGGATTAGGGTTAGCGTTAGGGGTAAGGTTAGGGTTATGGTAGGGTTAGGGGTAGGGTTAGGGGTAGGGTTAGGGGTAGGGTTTTGAGAATAGGGTTGAGGTTATGGATATGGTTAGGGATAGGGGTTAGGGGTAAGGTTAGGGTTGGGGTTAGGATAGGGTTGGGGTTTAGGGCTAGGGTTAAAGGTAGGGTCATCATAATATTGTTGGGGGTAGGGTTAGGGTTATCGGTAGGGGTAGGGTTTGGGTTAGGGTTAGGGGTAGGTTTAGGGGTAGGGTTTTGAGAATAGGGTTGAGGTTATGGATAGGGTTAGGGGTAGGATTATGATAATAAGCTTGGGGTTAGCGATACGTTTAGGGTTACAAATACGGTTAGGGTTTCAGATAGGGTTAGGGTTAGGGATAGTGTTAGGGTTATGGGTAGGGGTTAGGGTTAAGGTTAGGATTATGTGTAGGGGTTAGGGTTGGGGTTGGGTTTAGGGTTAGAGAAAGGGTTGGGGTTAGGGTTAGGGTTAAAGGTAGGGTCATCATAATATTGTTGGGATTAGGGTTACAGATAGGGTTGGGGTTATGGGTAGGGTTTGGGTTAGGGTAAGGGTTTGGGTAAGGGTTAGGGGTAGGGTTATGAGAATAGGGTTGATGTTATGGATAGGGGTGAGGGTTTAGGGGTAGGGTTATGATAGTAGGGTTTGGGTTAGGGTTAGGGTTATCATAAGAGGGTTGGGGTTAGGGATAGGGTTAGGGTTACAGATAGGGTTAGGGGGTTGGGTTAGGGTAAAGGTTGGGGTTAGGGTTAGGGGTATGGTTATGAGAATAGGGTTGAGGTATAGATAGGGATAGGGTTAGGGGTAGGATTATGATAATAGGCTTGGGGTTAGCGATACGCTTAGGGTTACAAGTACGGTTAGGGTTAGGGTTTCAGATAGGGTTAGGGTTAGGGGTAGGGTTAGGGATAGGGTTAGGGTTATGGGTAGGGGTTAGGGGTAGGGTTAGGGTTATGGGTAGGGGTTAGGGTTGGGGTTAGGGTTAGAGAAAGGGTTGGGGTTAGGGTTAGGGTTAAAGGTAGGGTCATCATAATATTAATGGGATTAGGCTTAGGGTTACAGATAGGGTTAGGTTAGGGTTAGGGTTATGAGAATAGGGTTGATGTTATGGATAGGGTTAGGGTTAGGGTTATGATAGTAGGGTTTGGGTTAGGATTATGATAAGAGGATTGGGGTTAGGGATAGGGTTAGGGTTACAGATAGGGTTAGGGGTAGGGGTCAAGGATAGGGTTAGGGTAATGGTTAGGGTTAGGGGTTAGGGTTATGAGAATAGGGTTGATGTTATGGATAGGGTTAGGGTTAGGGGTAGGGTTCTGATAATAGGGTTGGGGTTAGCACTACGCTGGCTTAAAAATACAGTTAGGGTTAGGGTTACAGATAGGGTTAGGGGTAGGGTTAGGGTTAGAGAGAGGGTTGGGGTTATGGGTAGGTGTAGGGTTAGGGTTGGGGTTAGGGTTACAGATAGGGTTAGGGGTAGGGGTTAGGGATAGGGTTTGGGTTTTGGTTAGGGTTGGGGTTGGGGTTAGGGTTAGGGATAGGGTTAGGGGTAAGGTTAGGGTTGGGGTTGGGGATAGGGTTAAAGGTAGGGTCATCATAATATTGTTGTGGTTAGGGTTACAGATAGGGTTAGGGTAGGGTAAGGGTTAGGGTTATAGATAGGGGTAGGTTTTGGGTTAGGGTAAGGGTTGGGGTTAGGGTTAGGGGTAAAGTTAGTGATAGGGTTAGGGTTATGGATAGAGGTAGGGGTAGGGTTTGGGTTAGGGGTAGGGTTAGGGTTAGGGTTAAAGGTAGGGTCATCATAATATTGTAGGGGTTAGGGTTAGGGTTACAGATAGGGTTAGGGGTAGGGTGGGGGTTAGGGGTAGGGGTTGGGTTTTGAGAATAGGGTTGATGTTATGGATAGGGTTAGGGTTAGGGGTAGGGTTATGATAATAGGGTTGGGGTAAGCACTAAGCTGGGTTACAAATACGGTTAGGGTTAGGGTTACAGATAGGGTTAGGGTTAGAAATAGGGTTAGGGTTATGGGTAGGGGCAGGGTTAGGGTTTGGTTTAGGGTTAGGCTTATGGATAGGGTTGGGGTTAGGGTTACAGATAGGGTTAGGGGTAGGGTTAGGGTTAAGGTTAGGGGTAGGGTTTTGAGAATAGTGTTGAGGTTATGGATAGGGATAGGGTTAGGGTTAGGGGTAAGGTTATGTTGGGGTTGGGGTTAGGGATAAGGTTTGGGGGTTAGGGTTAGGGTTATGATAAGAGGAATGGGGTTAGGGGTAGGGTTAGGGGTAGGGTTTTGAGAATAGGGTTGAGGTTAAGGATAGGGTTAGGGGTAGGGTTATGATAATAGTGTTGGGGTTAGTGATATGCTTAGGGTTACATATACCGTTAGGGGTAGGGTTAGGGTTAAGGTTAGGGGTAGGGTTTTGATAATAGTGTTGAGGTTATGGATAGGGTTAGGGATAGGGTTAGGGTTATGGGTAAGGTTATGTTGGGGTTGGGGATAGGGTTGGGGTTAGGGTAGGGTTATGATAATAGGGTTGGGGTTAGCGATTCGTTTAGGGTTAAAAATACGGTTAGAGGTAGGGTTAGGGTTAGGGTTTTGGGTAGGGTTAGGGTTAAGGTTAGAGGTAGGGTTTTGAGAACAGGGTTGAGGTTATGGATAGGGTTAGGGATAGGGTTAGGGGTAAGGTTAGGGTTGGGGTTGGGGTGAGGGTTGGGGTTAGGGTTAGGGTTAAAGGTTGGGTCATCATAATACTGTTGGGGTTAGGGTTACAGATAGGGTTAGGGGTAGGAATAGGGTTATCGGTAGGGGTAGGGTTTGGGTTAGGGTAAGGGTTGGGGTTAAGGTTATGAGAATAGGGTTGATGTTATGGATAGGGTTAGGGGTTAGGTTATGATAATAGGGTTGGGGTAAGTGATACGCTTAGGGTTACAAATATGGTTAATGTTAGGGTTACAGATAGGGTTAGGGTTGGGGTTAGGGTTAGGGTTATTAATAGGGTTGGGGTTAGGGTTACAGGTAGGGTTAGGGGTAGGGTTAGGGTTAGGGTTATTGGTAGGGTAGGGTTTGGGTTAGGGTTAGGGTTATATGTAGGGGTAGGGTTTGGGTTAGGGTAAGGGTTGGGAATAGGGTTAGGGGGTAGGGTTATGATAATAGGGTTTGGGTTAGCGATACGCTTAGGGTTACAAATACGGTTAGAGGTAGGGTTAGGGTTTTGGGTAGGGTTAGGGTTATGGTTAGAGGTAGGGTTTTGAGAACAGGGTTGAGGTTATGGATAGGGTTAGGGATTGGGTTAGGGGAAAGGTTAGGGTTGGGGTTGGGGGTTAGGGTTAGGGATAAAGGTTGGGTCATCATAATTTTGTTGGGGTTAGGGTTAGGGTTAGAGATAGGGTTAGGGGTAGGAATAGGGTTATCGGTAGGGGTAGGGGTTTGGGTTAGGGTAAGGGTTGGGGTTAGGGTTATGGGTAGGGTTATGAGAATAGGGTTGAAGTTATGGATAGGGTTAGGGGTAGGGTTATGATAATAGGGTTGGGGGTTAGCAACATGCTTAGGGTTACAAATACGGTTATGGATAGGGTTAGGGTTAGGGGTAGGGTTATGATAGTAGGGTGGGGTTAGTGATACGCTTAAAGTTACAAATATGGTTAGGGGTAGGTTTAAGGGTAGGGTTAGGGTTTTGAGAAGAGGGTTCAGGTTATGGATAGGGTTAGGGTTAGGGATAGGGTAAGGGGTAAGGTTAGGGTTGGGGTTGGGGTGAGGGTTGGGGTTAGGGTTAAAGGTTGGGTCATCATAATATTGTTGGGGTTAGGGTTAGGGTTACAGATAGGGTTAGGGGTAGGGTTAGCGATAGGGTTAGGGTTATGGGTAGGTGTAGAGTTGGGGTTAAGGTTATTAATAGGGTTGGGGTTAGGGTTACAGATAGGGTTAGGGGGTAGAGTCAAGGATAGGGTTAGGGTAATGGTTAGGGTTAGGGGTAGGGTTATGATAATAGGGTAGGGGTTAGCGTTAGGGGTAAAGGTAGGGTTATGGGTAGGGGTTGGGTTATTTTTAGGGGTAGGGTTTTGAGAATAGGGTTGAGGTTATGGATAGGGTTAGGGTTAGGGGTACGGTTATGATAGTAGGGTTGGGGTTAGTGATACGCTTAGGATTACAAATACGGTTAGGGTTAGAATAGGGTTATGGGTAGGGGTAGGGTTTGGTTTAGGGTTAGGGTTATGGATAGAGTTGGGGTTAGGGTTACAGATAGGGTTAGGGGTAGGGTTAGGGTTAGATATATGGTTAGGGTTAGGGTTATGGGTAGGTGTAGGGTTAGGGTTGGGTTAGGGTTACAGATAGGGTTAGGGGTAGGGTAAGGGGTAGGGTTAGGGTTATGGGTTGGGTTGGGGTTAGGGTTAGGGTTAAAGGTAGGGTCATCATAATATTGTTGGGGTTAGGGTTAGGGTTACAGATAGGGTTAGGGGTATGGTTAGGGTCATCGGTAGGGGTAGGGTTTGGGTTAGGGTAAGCGCTGGGGTTAGGGGTATGGTTATGAGAATAGGGTTGGGGTTAGCGACATGCTTAGGGTTACAAATACGGTTATGGGTAGGGTTAGGGTTAGGGTTTTGAGTAGGGTTAGGGTTATGGGTTAGGGTTAAAGATAGGGTCATCATAATATTGTTGGGGTTAGGGTTAGGGTTACAGATACGGTTAGGGGTAGGGTTTGGGTCATCGGTAGGGGTAGGGGTTTGGGTTAGGGTAAGGGTTGGCTTAGGGGTTATGGTTATGATAAGAGGGTTGGGGTTAGAGACATGCTTAGGGTTACAAATACGGTTATGGGTAGGGTTAGGGTTAGGGTTTTGAGTAGGGCTAGGGATAGGGTTGGGAGGTAGGGTTTTGAAAATAGGGTTGAGGTTATGAATAGGGTTGGAGTTAGGGGTAGGGTTATGATAATAGGCTTGGGGTTAGCGATACGCTTAGGGTTACAAATACGGTTAGGGTTAGGGTTACAGATAGGGTTAGGGGTAGGGTTAGGGATAGGGTTAGGGTTAGGGTTATGGGTGGGGGTTAAGGTTAGGGTTAGAGTTATGGGTAGGGGTTAGGGTTAGGGGTAAGGTTAGGGCTAGGGTTATGGGTAGCGTTAGGGTTGGGGTTTGGGTTAGGGTTAAAGGTAGGGTCCTCATGATATTGTTGGGGTTAGGGTTACAGATAGGGTTAGGGGTAAGGTTGGGGTTAGGGTTTTGGGTTAAGGTAAAGGTTGGGGTTAGGGTTAGGGGTAGGGTTATGAGAATAGGGGTTGAGGTTATAGATAGGGTTAGGGGTAGGGTTATGATAATAGGGTTGGGGTTAGCGATACGCTTAGGGTTACAAATGTGGTTAGGGGTAGGGTTAGGGGTAGGGTTAGGGATGGGGTTATGGTTAGGGTTAGGGTTGGGGTTAGGGTTAGGGTTACAGATAGGGTTTGGTGTAGGGTTAGGGGTAGGGTTAAGGATAGGGTTAGGGTTAAAGGTAGGGTCATTATAATATTGTTTGGGTTAGGGTTAGGGTTACAGATAGGGTTAGGGGTATGGTTAGGGTTAGGGTTATGGGTAGGGGTAGGGTTTGGGTTAGGGTAAGGGTTGGAGTTTGGGTTAGGTTTAGGGTTATGAATATTTTTGAGGTTATGGATAGGGATAGGGTTAGGGGTAGGATTATGATAATAGGCTTGGGGTTAGCGATACGCTTAGGGTTACAAGTACGGTTAGCGTTAGGGTTTCAGATAGGGTTAGGGGTAGGGTTAGGGATAGGGTTAGGGTTATTGGTAGGGGTTAGGGTTAGGGTTATGGGTAGGGGTTAGGGTTGGGGTTGGGGTTTAGGGTTAGAGAAAGGGTTGGGGTTAGGGTTAGGGTTACAGATAGGGTTAGGGGTAGGGTTAGGGTTATCGGTAGGGGTAGGGTTTGGGTTAGGGAAAGGGTTGGGAATAGGGTTAGGGGTAGGGTTATGAGAATATTGTTGAAGTTATGGATAGGGTTAGGGGTCGGGTTATGATAATAGGGTTGATGTTAGCGATACGCTTAGGGTTACAAATACGGTTAGAGGTAGGGTTAGGGTTTTGGGTAGGGTTAGGGTTATGGTTAGAGGTAGGGTTTTTGAGAACAGGGTTGAGGTTATGGATAGGGTTAGGGATAGGGTTAGGGGAAAGGTTAGAGTTGGGGTTGGGGTTAGGGTTAGGGATAAAGGTTGGGTCATCATAATATTGTTGGGGTTAGGGTTAGGGTTAGAGATAGGTTTAGGGGTAGGAATAGGGTTATCGGTAGGGGTAGGGTTTGGTGTAGGGTTAGGGTTGGGGTTAGGGTTAGGGGTAGGGTTATGAGAATAGGGTTGAAGTGATGGATAGGGTTAGGGGTAGGGTTATGATAATAGGGTTGGGGTTAGCAACGCGCTTAAGGTTACAAATACGGTTATGGGTACGGATAGGGTTATGGGTAGGGTTATGATAGTAGGGTGGGGTTAGTGATACGCTTAAAGTTACAAATATGGTTAGGGGTAGGTTAAGGGTAGGGTTAGGGTTTTGAGAAGAGGGTTCAGGTTATGGATAGGGTTAGGGTTAGGGATAGGGTAAGGGGGTAAGGTTTAGGGTTGGGGTTGGGGTGAGGGTTGGGGTTAGGGTTAAAGGTTGGGTCATCATAATATTGTTGGGGTTAGGGTTAGGGTTACAGATTGGGTTAGGGGTAGGGTTAGGGATAGGGTTAGGGTTATGGGTAGGTGTAGAGTTGGGGTTAAGGTTATTAATAGGGTTGGGGTTAGGGTTACAGATAGAGTTAGGGGTAGAGTCAAGGATAGGGTTAGGGTAATGGTTAGGGTTAGGGGTAGGGTTATGATAATAGGGTAGGGGTTAGCGTTAGGGGTAAAGGTAGGGTTATGGGTAGGGGTTGGGTTATTTTTAGGGGTAGGGTTTTGAGAATAGGGTTGATGTTATGGATAGGGTTAGGGTTAGGGGCAGGGTTATGATAGTAGGGTTGGGGTTAGTGATACGCTTAGGGCTACAAATACGGTTAGGGTTAGAAATAGGGTTATGGGTAGGGGTAGGGTTTGGTTTAGGGTTAGGGTTATGGATAGAGTTGGGGTTAGGGTTACAGATAGGGTTAGGGGTAGGGTTAGGGTTAGATATATGGTTAGGGTTAGGGTTATGGGTAGGTGTAGGGTTAGGGTTGGGGTTAGGGTTACAGATAGGGTTAGGGGTAGGGTAAGGGGTAAGGTTAGGGATAGGGTTTGGGTTGGGGTTAGGGTTAGGGTTAAAGGTAGGGTCATCATAATATTGTTGGGGTTAGGGTTAGGGTTACAGATAGGGTTAGGGGTAGGGTTAGGGTCATCGGTAGGGGTAGGGTTTGGGTTAGGGTAAGCGCTGGGGTTAGGGGTATGGTTATGAGAATAGGGTTGGGGTTAGCGACATGCTTAGGGTTACAAATACGGTTATGGGTAGGGTTAGGGTTAGGGTTTTGAGTAGGGTTAGGGTTATGGGTTAGGGTTAAAGATAGGGTCATCATAATATTGTTGGGGTTAGGGTTAGGGTTACAGATACGGTTAGGGGTAGGGTTAGGGTCATCGGTAGGGGTAGGGTTTGGGTTAGGGTAAGGGTTGGCTTAGGAGTATGGTTATGATAAGAGGGTTGGGGTTAGAGACATGCTTAGGGTTACAAATACGGTTATGGGTAGGGTTAGGGTTAGGGTTTTGAGTAGGGCTAGGGATAGGGTTGGAGGTAGGGTTTTGAAAATAGGGTTGAGGTTATGAATAGGGTTGGAGTTAGGGGTAGGGTTATGATAATAGGCTTGGGGGTTAGCGATACGCTTAGGGTTACAAATACGGTTAGGGTTAGGGTTACAGATAGGGTTAGGGGTAGGGTTAGGGATAGGGTTAGGGTTAGGGTTATGGGTGGGGGTTAAGGTTAGGGTTAGAGTTATGGGTAGGGGTTAGGGTTAGGGGTAAGGTTAGGGCTAGGGTTATGGGTAGCGTTAGGGTTGGGGTTTGGGTTAGGGTTAAAGGTAGGGTCCTCATGATATTGTTGGGGTTAGGGTTACAGATAGGGTTAGGGGTAAGGTTGGGGTTAGGGTTTTGGGTTAAGGTAAAGGTTGGGGTTAGGGTTAGGGGTAGGGTTATGAGAATAGGGTTGAGGTTATAGATAGGGTTAGGGGTAGGGTTATGATAATAGGGTTGGGGTTAGCAATACGCTTAGGGTTACAAATGCAGTTAGGGTAGGGCTAGGGGTAGGGTTAGGGATGGGGTTATGGTTAGGGTTAGGGTTGGGGTTAGGGTTAGGGTTACAGATAGGGTTTGGTGTAGGGTTAGGGGTAGGGTTAAGGATAGGGTTAGGGTTAAAGGTAGGGTCATCATAATATTGTTGGGGTTAGGGTTAGGGTTACAGATAGGGTTAGGGGTAGGGTTAGAGTTAGGGTTATCGGTAGGGGTAGGGTTTGGGTTAGGGTAAGGGTTGGAGTTTGGGTTAGGTTTAGGGTTATATTTTTGAGGTTATGGATAGGGATAGGGTTAGGGGTAGGATTATGATAATAGGCTTGGGGTTAGCGATACGCTTAGGGTTACAAGTACGGTTAGGGTTAGGGTTTCAGATAGGGTTAGGGTTAGGGGTAGGGATAGGGTTAGGGTTATGGGTAGGGGTTAGGGGTATGGGTAGGGGTTAGGGTTGGGGTTGGGGTTAGGGTTAGAGAAAGGGTTGGGGTTAGGGTTAGGGTTACAGATAGGGTTAGGGGTAGGGTTAGGGTTATCGGTAGGGGTAGGGTTTGGGTTAGGGAAAGGGTTGGGGTTAGGGTTAGGGATAGGGTTATGAGAATAGGGTTGAGGTTATGGATAGGGTTAGGGTTAGGTGTAGGATTATGATAATAGGGTTGGGGTTAGCGATACGCTTAGGGTTACAAATACAGTTATGGGTAGGGTTAGGGTTAGGGTTTTGAGTAGGGTTAGGGTTAGAGGTAGGGCTTTGAGAATAGGGTTGAGGTTATGAATAGGGTTGGGGTTAGGGGTAGGGTTATGATAATAGGCTCGGGGTTAGCGATACGCTTAGGGTTTGGGTTAGGGGTAGGGTTATGATAATAGGCTTGGGGTTAGCGATACGCTTAGGGTTACAAATACGTTTAGTGTTAGGGTTACAGATAGGGTTAGGGGTAGGGTTAGGGATAGGGTTATGGGTAGGGGTTCGGGTTAGAGTTATGGGTAGGGCTTAGGGTTAGGGTTGGGGTTAGGGTTAGGGGTAAAGTTAGGGCTAGGGTTATGGGTAGGGGGAGGGTTATGATAGTAGGGTTTTTGTTAGTGATAGGGTTAGGGTTACAGATACGGTTAGGGGTAGGGTTATGGATAGGGTTAGGGTTGGGTTATGGGTAGGGGTAGGATTGGGGTTAGGGTTATGATAAGAGGGTTGGGGTGAGGGATAGGGTTAGGGTTACAGATAGAGTTAGGGGTAGGCTTAAGGATAGGGTTAGGGTAATGTTTAGGGTTAGGGGTAGGGTTATGAGAATAGGGTTGATGTTATGGATAGGGTTACGGTTAGGGGTTAGGTTATGATAATAGGGGTGGGGTAAGCGATACGCTTAGGGTTACAAATATGGTTAATGTTAGGGTTACAGATAGGGTTAGGGTTGGGGTTAGGGTTAGGGTTATTAATAGGGTTGGGGTTAGGGTTAGGGTTACAGGTAGGGTTAGGGGTAGGGTTAGGGTTAGGGTTATTGGTAGGGGTAGGGTTTGGGTTAGGGTTAGGGTTATCGGTAGTGGTAGGGTTTGGGTGAGGGTAAGGGTTGGGGTTAGGGTTAGGGGTAGGGTTATGATAATAGGGTTTGGGTTAGCGATACGCTTAGGGTTACAAATACGGTTAGAGGTAGGGTTAGGGTTTTGGGTAGGGTTAGGGTTATGGTTAGAGGTAGGGTTTTGAGAACAGGGTTGAGGTTATGGATAGGGTTAGGGATAGGGTTAGGGGAAAGGTTAGGGTTGGGGTTGGGGTTAGGGTTAGGGATAAAGGTTGGGTCATCATAATATTGTTGGGGTTAGGGTTAGAGATAGGGTTAGGGGTAGGAATAGGGTTATCGGTAGGGGTAGGGTTTGGGTTAGGGTAAGGGTTGGGGTTAGGGTTATGGGTAGGGTTATGAGAATAGGGTTGAAGTTATGGATAGGGTTAGGGGTAGGGTTATGATAATAGGGTTGGGGTTAGCAACATGCTTAGGGTTACAAATACGGTTATGGGTAGATTTAGGGTTAGGGTTTCGAGTAGGGTTAGGGATAGGGTTAGAGGTAGGGTTTTGACAATAGCGTTGAGGTTATGATTAGGGTTGGGGTAGGGTTATGATAATAGGCTTGGGGTTAGCGATACGCTTAGGGTTACAAATACGGTTAGGGTTACAGATAGCGGTAGGGTTAGGGATAGGGTTACGGTTATGGGTAGCGTTAGGGTTGGGGTTGGGGTTAGGGTTAGGGTTAAAGGTAGGGTCATCATAATATTGTTGGGGTTAGGGTTAGGGTTACAGATAGGGTTAGGGGTAGGGTTGGGGTTAGGGTTAACGTTAGGGGTAGGGTTATGAGAATAGGGTTGATGTTATGGATAGGGTTAGGGTTAGGGGTAGGGTTATGATAGTAGGGTGGGGTTAGTGATACGCTTAAAGTTACAAATATGGTTAGGGGTAGGTTTAAGGGTAGGGTTAGGGTTTTGAGAAGAGGGTTCAGGTTATGGATAGGGTTAGGGTTAGGGATAGGGTAAGGGGTAAGGTTAGGGTTGGGGTTGGGGTGAGGGTTGGGGTTAGGGTTAAAGGTTGGGTCATCATAATATTGTTGGGGTTAGAGTTAGGGTTACAGATAGGGTTAGCGGTAGGGTTAGGGATAGGGTTAGGGTTATGGGTAGGTGTAGAGTTGGGGTTAAGGTTATTAATAGGGTTGGGGTTAGGGTTACAGATAGGGTTAGGGGTAGAGTCAAGGATAGGGTTAGGGTAATGGTTAGGGTTAGGGGTAGGGTTATGATAATAGGGTAGGGGTTAGCGTTAGGGGTAAAGGTAGGGTTATGGGTAGGTGCTGGGTTATTTTTAGGGGTAGGGTTTTGAGCATAGGGTTGATGTTATGGATAGGGTTAGGGTTAGGGGCAGGGTTATGATAGTAGGGTTGGGGTTAGTGATACGCTTAGGGTTACAAATACGGTTAGGGTTAGAAATAGGGTTATGGGTAGGGTTAGGGTTTGGTTTAGGGTTAGGCTTATGGATAGGGTTGGGGTTAGGGTTACAGATAGGGTTAGGGGTAGGGTTAGAAATAGGGTTAGGGTTAGGGTTATGGGTAGGTGTAGGGTTAGGGTTGGGGTTAGAGTTAGGGTTACAGATAGGGTTAGGGGTAGGGTTAGGGTTGGGGTTAGGGATAGGGTTGGGGTTAGGGTTAGGGTTAAACGTAGGGTCATTATAATATTGTTGGGGTTAGGGTTAGGGTTACAGATAGGGTTAGGGGTATGGTTAGGGTCATCGGTAGGGGTAGGGTTTGGGTTAGGGTAAGCGCTGGGGTTAGGGGTATGGTTATGAGAATAGGGTTGGGGTTAGCGACATGCTTAGGGTTACAAATACGGTTATGGGTAGGGTTAGGGTTAGGGTTTTGAGTAGGGTTAGGGTTAGGGTTAAAGGTAGGGTCATCATAATATTGTTGCAGTTAGGGTTAGGGTTACAGTTAGGGTTAGGGGTAGGGTTAGGGTCATCGGTAGGGGTAGGGTTTGGGTTAGGGTAAGCTTAGGGGTATGGTTATGATAAGAGGGTTGGGGTTAGAGACATGCTTAGGGTTACAAATACGGTTATGGGTAGGGTTAGGGTTAGGGTTTTGAGTAGGGCTAGGGATAGGGTTGGAGGTAGGGTTTGGAAAATAGGGTTGAGGTTATGAATAGGGTTGGGGTTAGGGGTAGGGTTATGATAATAGGCTTGGGGTTAGCGATACGCTTAGGGTTACAAATACGGTTAGGGTTAGGGTTACAGATAGGGTTAGGGGTAGGGTTAGGGATAGGGTTAGGGTTAGGGTTATGGGTGGGGGTTAAGGTTAGGGTTAGAGTTATGGGTAGGGGTTAGGGTTAGGGGTAAGGTTAGGGCTAGGGTTATGGGTAGCGTTAGGGTTGGGGTTTGGGTTAGGGTTAAAGGTAGGGTCCTCATGATATTGTTGGGGTTAGGGTTACAGATAGGGTTAGGGGTAGGGTTGGGGTTAGGGTTTTGGGTAGGGTTTGGGTTAGGGTTACTGGTAGGGTTATGAGAATAGGGTTGAGGTTAATGATAGGGTTATGATAATAGGGTTGGGGTTAGCAATACGCTTAGGGTTACAAATGTGGTTAGGGGTAGGGTTAGGGGTAGGGTTAGGGATGGGGTTATGGTTAGGGTTAGGGTTGGGGTTAGGGTTAGGGTTACAGATAGGGTTTGGTGTAGGGTTAGGGGTAGGGTTAAGGATAGGGTTAGGGTTAAAGGTAGGGTCATCATAATATTGTTGGGGTTAGGGTTAGGGTTACAGATAGGGTTAGGGGTAGGGTTAGAGTTAGGGTTATCGGTAGGGGTAGGGTTTGGGTTAGGGTTAGGGTTTTGAGTAGGGTTAGGGTTATGGGTTAGGGTTAAAGATAGGGTCATCATAATATTGTTGGGGTTAGGGTTAGGGTTACAGATACGGTTAGGGGTAGGGTTAGGGTCATCGGTAGGGGTAGGGTTTGGGTTAGGGTAAGCTTAGGGGTATGGTTATGATAAGAGGGTTGGGGTTAGCGACATGCTTAGGGTTACAAATACGGTTATGGGTAGGGTTAGGGTTAGGGTTTTGAGTAGGGTTAGGGATAGGGTTAGAGGTACGGTTTTGAGAATAGGGTTGAGGTTATGATTAGGGTTGGGGTTAGGGGTAGGGTTATAATAATAGGCTTGGGGTTAGCGATACGCTAAGGGTTACAAATACGGTTAGGGTTAGGGTTACAGATGGGGTTAGGGTTAGGGATAGGGTTAGGGTTAGGGTTATGGGTGGGGGTTAAGGTTAGGGTTAGAGTTATGGGTAGGGGTTAGGGTTAGGGGTAAGGTTAGGGCTAGGGTTATGGGTAGCGTTAGGGTTGGGGTTTGGGTTAGGGTTAAAGGTAGGGTCCTCATGATATTGTTGGGGTTAGGGTTACAGATAGGGTTAGGGGTAAGGTTGGGGTTAGGGTTTTGGGTTAAGGTAAAGGTTGGGGTTAGGGTTAGGGGTAGGGTTATGAGAATAGGGTTGAGGTTATAGATAGGGTTAGGGGTAGGGTTATGATAATAGGGTTGGGGTTAGCGATACGCTTAGGGTTACAAATGTGGTTAGGGGTAGGGTTAGGGGTAGGGTTAGGGATGGGGTTATGGTTAGGGTTAGGGTTGGGGTTAGGGTTAGGGTTACAGATAGGGTTTGGTGTAGGGTTAGGGGTAGGGTTAAGGATAGGGTTAGGGTTAAAGGTAGGGTCATCATAATATTGTTGGGGTTAGGGTTAGGGTTACAGATAGGGTTAGGGGTAGGGTTAGAGTTAGGGTTATCGGTAGGGGTAGGGTTTGGGTTAGGGTAAGGGTTGGAGTTTGGGTTAGGTTTAGGGTTATATTTTTGAGGTTATGGATAGGGATAGGGTTAGGGGTAGGATTATGATAATAGGCTTGGGGTTAGCGATACGCTTAGGGTTACAAGTACGGTTAGCGTTAGGGTTTCAGATAGGGTTAGGGGTAGGGTTAGGGATAGGGTTAGGGTTATTGGTAGGGGTTAGGGTTAGGGTTATGGGTAGGGGTTAGGGTTGGGGTTGGGGTTAGGGTTAGAGAAAGGGTTGGGGTTAGGGTTAGGGTTACAGATAGGGTTAGGGGTAGGGTTAGGGTTATCGGTAGGGGTAGGGTTTGGGTTAGGGTTAGGGTTAGGGATAGGGTTATGAGAATAGGGTTGAGGTTATGGATAGGGGTAGGGTTAGGTGTAGGATTATGATAATAGGGTTGGGGTTAGCGATACGCTTAGGGTTACAAATACAGTTATGGGTAGGGTTAGGGTTAGGGTTTTGAGTAGGGTTAGGGTTAGAGGTAGGGCTTTGAGAATAGGGTTGAGGTTATGAATAGGGTTGGGGTTAGGGGTAGGGTTATGATAATAGGCTCGGGGTTAGCGATACGCTTAGGGTTTGGGTTAGGGGTAGGGTTATGATAATAGGCTTGGGGTTAGCGATACGCTTAGGGTTACAAATACGTTTAGTGTTAGGGTTACAGATAGGGTTAGGGGTAGGGTTAGGGATAGGGTTATGGGTAGGGGTTAGGGTTAGAGTTATGGGTAGGGCTTAGGGTTAGGGTTGGGGTTAGGGTTAGGGGTAAAGTTAGGGCTAGGGTTATGGGTAGGGGGAGGGTTATGATAGTAGGGTTTTTGTTAGTGATAGGGTTAGGGTTACAGATACGGTTAGGGGTAGGGTTATGGATAGGGTTAGGGTTGGGTTATGGGTAGGGGTAGGGTTGGGGTTAGGGTTATGATAAGAGGGTTGGGGTTAAGGATGGGGTAAGGGTTACAGATAGGGTTAGGGGTGGGGTTAAGGATAGGGTTAGGGTAATGTTTAGGGTTAGGGGTAGGGTTATGAGAATAGGGTTGATGTTATGGATAGGGTTACGGTTAGGGGTTAGGTTATGATAATAGGGTTGGGGTAAGCGATACGCTTAGGGTTACAAATATGGTTAATGTTAGGGTTACAGATAGGGTTAGGGGTTGGGGTTAGGGTAAGGGTTATTTATAGGGTTGGGGTTAGGGTTAGGGTTAAAGATAGGGTTAGAGGTAGGGTTAGGGTTAGGGATAGGGTTAGGGTTATGGGTAGCGTAAGGGTTGGGGTTGGGGTTAGGGCTAGGGATAGGGTTGTGGTTAGGGTTAAAGGTAGGGTCATCATAATATTGTTGGGGTTAGGGTTACAGATAGGATTAGGGGTAGGGTTAGGGTTAAGGTTATGGGTAGGGTTTGGGTTAGGGTAAGGGTTGGGGTTAGGGTTAGTGATAGGGGTAAGGTTATGAAAATAGGGTTGATGTTATGAATAGGGTTAGGGATAAAGGTAGGGTTATGATAGTAGGGTTTGGGTTAGTGACACGCTTAGGGTTACAAATACGGTTGGGGGTAGGGTTAGGGGTAGGGTTAGGGTTAGGGGTAGGGTTATGATAGTAGGGTTGGGGTTAGTGATATGCATAGGGCTACAAATACAGTTAGGGGTAGGGTTAGGGTTAGGGTTTTGAGAATAGGGTTGAGGTTATGGATAGGGTTAGGGATAGGGTTAGGGGTAAGGTTAGGGTTGGGGTTGGGGTTAGGGTTAAAGGTAGGGTCATCATAATATTGTTGGGGTTAGGGTTAGGGTTACAGATAGGGTTAGGGGTAGGGTTGGGGTTAGGGTTAGGGTTATTAATAGGGTTGGGGTTAGGGTTAGGGTTACAGATAGGGTTTGGTGTAGGGTTAGGGGTAGGGTTAGCGATAGGGTTAGGGTTATGTGTAGTGTTAGGTTTGTGTTTAGGGATAGGGTTGGGGTTAGGGTTAGGGTTAAAGGTAGGGTCATCATAATATTGTTTGAGTTAGGGTTAGGGTTACAGATAGGGTTAGGGTAGGGTTGGGGTTAGGGTTTTGGATAGGGTTTGGGTTAGGGTAAGAGTTGGGGTTAGGGTTAGTGATAGGGGTAGGGTTATGAAAATAGGGTTGATGTTATGGATAGGGTTAGGGATAAAGGTAGGGTTATGATAGTAGGGTTGGGGTTAGTGATATGCTTAGGGTTACAAATACGGTTAGGGTTAGGGGTAGGGTTAGGGTTAGGGGTAGGGTTTTGAGAATAAGGTTGAGGTTATGGATAAGGTTAGGGTTAGGGATAGGGTTAGGGTTATGGGTAAGGTAAGGGTTGGGGTTAGTCATAGGGTTGGGCTTAGGGTTAAATGTAGGGTCATCATAATATTGTTGGGGTTAGGGTTAGGGTTACAGATATGGTTAGGGTTATCGGTAGGGGTAGGGTCTGTGTTAGGGTAAGGGTTAGGGTTAGGGGTAGGGTTATGATAACAGGGTTGGGTTAGGGTTAGTGTTAGGGTTTTGAGAATAGGGTTGACGTTATGGGTAGGGTTAGGGTTAAGGGTAGGGGTAGGGTTAGGGATAGGGTTAGGGTTATGGGTAGGGGTAGGGTTATTGTTAGGGTTGGGGTTAGGGTTAGGAGTATGAGAATAGGGTTTAGGTTATGGACAGGGTTAGGGTTACAGATACTGTTAGGGGTAGGGTTAGGATAAGGTTATGGTAAGGGTTATGGGTAGGGTTAAGGTTGGGGTTAAGGTTAGGGATAGGATTGGGGTTAAAGGTAGGGTTATGATAATAGGGTTGGGATTAGGGTTAGGTTTACAGATGGGGTTAGGGTTAGGGTTATGGGTAGGGTAAGGGTTGGGGTTTGGGTTAGGGGTAGGGTAATGAGAATAGGGTTGATGTTATGGATAGTGTTAGGGCTAGGGGTAGGGTTATGATAGAAGGGTTGGGGTTAGTGATACGCTTAGGGTTACAAATACGGTTAGTGGTAGGGTTAGGGTTATGGGTAGGGTTAGGGGTAGTGTTTTGAGAATAGGGTTGAGGTTATGGATAGGGTTAGGGATAGGGTTAGGGGTAAGGTTAGGGTTGGGGTTGGGTTACGGTCATCGGTAGGGGTAGGGTTAAAGGTAGGGTCATCATAATATTGTTGGGGTTAGGGTTAGGGTTAGGGTTGCAGATAGGGTTAGGGGTAGGGTTGGGGTTAGGGTTATTAATAGGGTTGGGGTTAGGGTTAGGGTTACAGATAGGGTTAGGGGTAGGGTTAGGGGTAGGGACAGGGTTAGGGTTATGGGTAGTGTTAGGGTTGGGGTTAGGGTTAGGGTTAAAGGTAGGGTCATCATAATATTGTTGGGGTTAGGGTTACAGATAGGATTAGGGTTGGGGTGAGGGGTTTTGGATAGGGTTAGGGTAAGAGTTGGGGTTAGGGTTAGTGATAGGGGTAGGGTTATGAAAATAGGGTTGATGTTATGGATAGGGTTAGGGATAGGGGTAGGGTTATGATAGTAGGGTTGGGGTTAGTGATACTCTTAGGGTTACAAATACGGTTAGGGTTAGGGGTAGGGTTTTGAGAATAAGGTTGAGGTTATGGATAAGGTTAGGGTTAGGGATAGGGTTAGGGTTATGGGTAAGGTAAGGGTTGGGGTTGGGGTTAGTCATAGGGTTGGGCTTAGGGTTAAAGGTAGGGTCATCATAATATTGTTGGGGTTAGGGTTACAGATATGGTTAGGGGTAGGGTTAGGGTTATCGGTAGGGGTAGGGTCTGGGTTAGGGTAAGGGTTAGGGTTAGGGTTAGGGGTAGGGTTATGATAACAGGGTTGGGTTAGGGTTAGTGTTAGGGTTTTGAGAATAGGGTTGACGTTATGGGTAGGGTTAAGGTTAAGGGTAGGGGTAGGGTTAGGGATAGGGTTAGGGTGTTTGGTAGGGGTAGGGTTATTGTTAGGGTTGGGGTTAGGGGTAGAGGTAGGAGTATGAGAATAGGGTTTAGGTTATGGACAGGGTTAGGGTTACAGATACTGTAAGGGGTAGGGTTAGGGATAGGGTTAGGGTTTGGATTAGGGTTATGTGTAGGGTTAGGGTTAAGGTTGGGGTTAGGGTTGGGGTTAGGGTTAGGGCTAAAGGTAGGGTTATGATAATAGGGTTGGGATTAGGGTTAGGTTTACAGATAGGGTTAGGGTTATGGGTAGGGTTTGGGTAAGGGTTGGGGTTTGGGTTAGAGGTAGGGTAATGAGAATAGGAATGATGTTATGGATAGGGTTAGGGTTAGGGGTAGGGTTATGATAGTAGGGTTGGGGTTAGTGATACGCTTAGGATTACAAATACGGTTAGGGGTAGGGTTAGGGTTAAGGTTAGGGGTAGGGTTTTGAGAATAGGGTTGAGGTTATGGATAGGGTTAGGGATAGGGGTAGGGTTAGGGGTAAGGTTAGGGTTGGGGTTACGGTTATCGGTAGGGGTAGGGTTAAAGGTAGGGTCATCAAAATATTGTTGGGATTAGGGTTAGGGTTAGGGTTGCAGATAGGGTTAGGGGTAGGGTTAGGGTTATCGGTAGGGGTAGGATTTGGGTTAGGGTTATCGGTAGGGGTATGGTTTGGGTAGGGTAAGGGTTGGGGTTAGGGTTAGGGGTAGGGTTATGAGAATAGGGTTGATGTTATGGATAGGGTTAGGGTCATTGGTAGGGTTATGATAATAGGGTTGATGTTATGGATAGGGTTAGAGTTATGGGTAGGGTTATGATAATAGGGTTGGGGTTAGCGATACGCTTAGGGTTAAAAATACGGTTAGACGTAGGGTTAGGGTTTTGGGTAGGGTTAGGGTTAGGGTTAGAGGTAGAAATTTGAGAACAGGGTTGAGGTTATGGATAGGGTTGGGGATAGGGGTATGGTTATGATAATAGGCTTGGGGTTAGCGATACGCTTAGGGTTACAAATACGGTTAGGGTTACAGATAGGGTTAGGGGTAGGGTTAGGGATAGGGTTAGGGTTATAGGTAGGGGTAGGATTAGGGTTAGGGTTAGCGTTAGGGGTAAGGTTAGGGTTATGGGTAGGGGTAGGGTTAGGGGTAGGGTTTTTGTTAGTGATAGGGTTAGGGTTACAGACACGGTTAGGGGTAGGGTTATGGATAGGGTTAGGGTTGGGTTATGGGTGGATTAGGTTTAGGGTTGGGGTTAGGGTTAGGGCTAGGGTTAGGGTTAGGGGTAGGGTTTTGAGAAAAGGTTTGATGTTATGGATAGGGTTAGGGTTAGGGGTAGGGTTATGATAGTAGGGTTGGGGGTTAGTGATACACTTAGGGTTACAAATACGGTAAGGGGTAGAATTAGGGTTAAGGGTAGGGTTAAGGTTAGGGGTAGGGTTTTGAGAATAGGGTTGAGGTTATTGATAGGGTTAGGGATAGGGTTGTGGGTAAGGGTAGGGTTGGGGTTGGGGTTAGGGAAAATAGTTTCAGGCAAAAGTATTATCGTCAGAAGAATGGCTGATCCTTCCATACACCCTTGCACATTTAAATGTAGACTTGAATGAATATTAAAAATTACTTTGATCTATGGAAGTGCCTGGTGCCGGGGTTGGGGTTGTCGAGTCCATGGAGGGTTTGTTTGTAACCTGTAGTGGTACTCCGCAGACGAGCGTAAACCCAGACATTGCCAAGGCATAGGTTACTGCGAGTGAAGCGCATGGATGGAATCTGTTAAACATTCTGTTTTTTGATTAAACACTTCATAAAGAAGTTAGTGTTCTACAGCAAACATTTCGGGGGAGACGGCCATGATCCCGTGTACCTGCTCCCCTCGTTCGGACCCACCAACGGAGTTCATACATAAGTTATAAGTCATGTTCAGTCTGTCCAAACATGTTATTTCTGGCATCAATGGCGTAAATCTGTATTGGACAGTAGGGTTCCTGGGACAGGGGTGGGGAAAGGGGGGGGGTTGACTTGCCTGGCCATTATGAAAAAACGGGGGGGGAGAACCATATACACTACATTGGGGGAGCTGTTCATGATAAAAATGTACATCTGTAATGTGTATAAAATTTCTGCAGAATCTTACATCAGAATGGTATATTTCTGGCTTTTAAAAAGTGCTTTCCTTTTTTAACGATATTCCAAACATTTCAGTCGTTGGGAAATCCAGAAAAATTTTGTGTCGGGAAATGATACAATAGTCCATTCTCTCCACCTCACAAAGTGGGGGGGATGGATACTCCCCCTTTTCTGACTGGATTGACTTTTTAAAGTTGACCTTACCATTGCACTTAATATGTCCTAACGGAGTAAAACAATTATCAACATTTTAGGACCAATTGCCCGTGATACATAACTTCCAGTTTGATGACGTCACCAATTTTAAAAAGTCCATAATGGAAATGTGAATGAGCGAGCGAATTTAGGGTCATTATACATGTACCAACTGCAATTTGCAGAACTTTATGGCAATGAAGAAATTCGAAAGGAGAAAAGAAACAGCGGAAATATGTAAAATACTGTGGCGAATGCAACTGACACCTCTTGTGGTGGACCCAGTAACCGGCCGGATCAGGGATGGAATTGACCCGGCCCAACCCCACAAATATATTTATTAACCTTGAGCAAGGATGAGCGGCTACCCTGACACAAGGGGGGATATCAGTTAACGAACGGCGGACTAAGCCTAGGGGCAGTTCGTTGGGTGGAAGTTTACCACCAATTAGGAAAGACTGGATTTATCTGGCAATACAGCAATGAAACACAGGGAAACCTAAATAAACCTCACAGTGACACAGGATTTCCAAGGACAATAATCAAGTATTTGATTTATTGCAATAAAAATCAATAAGGTATATAAATCACCCAAGGTTTATGTACACAATATACCTCACAAGGCAATACAATATGCCTCACGTGGTTAACTAACCACCCGACTAACTTAAACACAGCTAGCCTACAACCCAAGGGTTACCTCTCTAAATAGTGATAGCCCTCACACAAATAACACAGAGTGTCATGCGAAACAGGGTCGATCTAACGAAAGGGAAATTACCCTCACAGCGATCTGAGTACATCAAGTAAACCTCAAGGCTAGCTAGCACAATGACAAGATTGCCTTCCAGCCGTCACCCCACTATCAGTGCTTACAGACGACAAGCAATCCAACAGCAAAGACCACTAGCTCCCAGCCTAGGTTCACGACACTCAGCTTTATCACTAAAGTAATCTAGACCCAATACGGTTCGCTACTACACCTACCAGTTATAGTCACTACACGCAGCGCCCCAGGTGCAGCGTCCACACTATACCTCGCACAGTCACAGCACAGAACGGTAGAAAGCGTCCTCCACGATCCTGCCACTCTGCGACCCAGCAGCGAAAACTCACCAACTGATTGTGCGCGCTCTAAGCACGCCGCAAGCGCCCAGACTTAGTGCTCTACGCGACGCTGATTGGTCAACGCAATGCTTAATAATTCATGGCTTAGACTGGCATTCATGCCTACCCTGTTTCGTTACAATACAAAGCGCACAAAAACACGAAAAAAAAATCCAAAACTGAGCAAAAACAAAAACGCATAACAAAACCAAAAACAAAATCCCAATTCAAATCAAAACAGGTATCGTCTTCGCTGTTATCATTTTGTCTTACCTTTCCATAAAATCACCATCTTGGAAGGGCGCTAAGTTGGTTTCTACTGACACGATTATTGGTGAGGTAGAGGCGGCTTATGTGAAGTTGTAGGCACACATGCATCGATCCTGCCTACCCACTGTATTGTTAGTGCTTAACATTTTTTTTTCGAGAGCCCTACCAACAGTGAAACAATTTGGGGCGAATGCCACCATCACAGGCAAAGTATAGCGACCGTCAGAAAACGGTCCCGGGTATTTTTGTAATGCACATGCATTTCGCAATCGCTTCGGGCCCTCCCCGGCTCAGGGACTGCATAACCGTGGAGTATCTGACGGCTAGTGGCTCTATGATATAACAAAGAACTACATTCTTTGCATTTTAAGTTGAACCCTTTCACTAGTTGCGTTGTCTTTATTCACCACGTTCGCAGGACGAGACAAACACACGCAGGAGTCCTGACGCTCGCTGATTGCTTTTAGCCGAAATGGATCAATTCAGACTATGGCGCTATATTTTCTTGACTCCTAAGGGATTATTCCACAAAGTCGCTAGATTTCTTCGCTTGTTTGGAGCTCATTAATATTTTGTAATCCCCATTTACAATAAAAGGTCGGGACCGATCGTAGAGATATTTCTATTAATCACGAATTTGGGACTTATGGCTTCCAACTTTTGGTATTTACAAAAACGTACAACACGAGGGCCTATTTTGCATAGAGGCGGGCGGCTATATTCACGGACCCGAGTGCATAGTTTCACAACCATTTTGGGTTTTTTCAGGGAAGGGCGAATAAAACCATACTAGAGAGCTATAGCTCTACGATAAAACAAGTTTCGTGGCTAGCCCTTTTAAAATTGAAAGACTAAAGCTAATTTTGTGGCCACAATATTGAATTTGCATGGAAACACGCGAAGCCACTCTCTTCCTGAGGGTCACCAGGCGGTGCTATTTCTATCCTATTTTGTACTTTTTTTCTACAGGCGCGAACTATTATTTGTGTAGCGCAACCTGTACAAAGCGGTTTGTCTGGAAACGGCGCCCTCCAACAGTGATGATCGCGCAATACAGTATAGGCCTGCAGGGGTCTATAATTGAACCAAGACTAGGCTAGTTGGGGATGTAAACCACGAACGTATATAAAAAAAACCCTGGACTTGCAACGCCTTTGTATGAAATAGAAGCCAACCAGCGGCCATTTTACCGATCCGAATACAAATACGCGAGGTTTTCAGCTGTACATACAGTGAGCTATCAACAATACTATCCCCCGCACCGCATAGATGACGAACTCATTACATATTTTCTGCTAAGTGCATGTAGTTGAGTTCACAACGTAATTTGCAAGCAGGCAATTCGCGATCCGAATCTAGGGGAAAAGCGTTCAATCTTTGGCCAATTTTGAACAAACGGAAACTCAGAAAGTCATTTTAATTAAACAGACATTAAATGCAAAAGTTTATATGACTTTTGAGTATGAAAAACAGTATTTGGAATCACACGTAGTGAGTGACCCATCTCCCCGTAAATTTTTGTCGATTTTTTGGCTCCCGTGATTTTGACACACCGTTCAAAAATGTCGAAGAGCGAATCTGGTCAAAGTGTTACCTGGCCAAAATTTCTTTTCCAGAAAATTCTGAGAACAAACGTTGAACAAAAAGCTTACATGTCCCCTTTTCAAGCAGAACTTGATTTGGAATGTAGCACTGAAGAACAGCACAAAAGAGGTAGGTTTTTATTTCAAGCGATCAGAAACTAGGAAAACGATTTCAATGAGTACACGTAACCTAATTTACGCAACAGAAAAGCTATTCTTTTCGCACAACAATCAACTTGAAAATAAGTGTGTACCCGAAGGACAGGCCTAACTAACTATCTAGCTGCATCGTATCATTAGGGAGTCTAGGTTACGTACCATGTGTTTGTACACAAAAATGATCCATGCCCACAGCACATGCACGTCACGAGTACTCACGATAAAAATTTTTTGGGGGGAAATAAAAGTTAAGAAAACTGACTCAAAACGGGCGGTCTTGAATCAGTCTCGACTGATTCTTCGAGTCCAGAGGGTGCCGAGGCTGAGGCTAAGACCGAATCATTGCGTAGCGAGGCCAAGACCAAGATTTTGAAAAATAAGCCTCGAGGCCAGGCTGGCCTCGAGACCTGTCCTCCAACACTGACTGACATTAAGCACTCAATCACTGATTTCCTCAGTAGATTCAAACTTAATGTAATCTACTGTACAACCTGTACACAATATCGTTTGTTTGACACCTGCTCCCAGCCACGAGAGGTTTAGAGCATGCACAAATTTGTCGGCTTCTGGCTTCAGTGAGCATTGTGTGGGTGAACCCAACATGCTAAGTTAACACAATTAAACCTGTGTGGTGAAATTCTTTTTTTGTCTTTTTCCCATTTCCATGTCAAATTATTTTTAATGTCCTATCTCCAAGTTTTCAATCTCGATTTTGTTCGTTTGCCCTTAGTTTTCTTTTCTACTTAAATGTCCTTAAGGATTCTTTTCTTTTCACAGTCGTTTTGTATTCCCGTTTTTTAGTTTCCATTTATTGTTGACTAAATCATTTATATAAGAAAACTACTTTAGCAACATGTGCTGTGCAAAAGATGGCACAAAACAAAAAGGTTGCCCAAATAAATTCTAATTCATTGTATATTGGTTTTTGGGTGGCCAAACTGTCTCCAAAACTCAAGATGTCGAAATATTTAAAGCCTTTTTTTTGAAAAAAAAATGGAACATAAAAGTGAGACTGCATTTTTCAAAACCAATTGTGGAAACTGTTTTCTTACAGTGATTTGATATATTCTATGTAAAATTGCATTTATTGTGACGATTGCCCATGACATGTCATCCTTTTATTTGCCAAAGGAAGATGCCAAACCGGTGGTCAAGAAAACAATTTAGAAACTATTTTCCTTCTTTCAATACATGGAAATCTTTAGGTTGCAATAACATTCAAATTCATAATTAAATTGTCATGAAACTTTTATTGCAAAGTGAAGCTTTCCATGTCAAACATTCTACAGTGTACAAAATATGCGATACATTTAGAAAACAGCCTGTGAAAATCCCCAGCCAAGTCTGCACCGTCCCCCAAAGTCAGAATGAACGAATAATTTTTGTACGTGCGCTGCCTCGACGCCACACTATGGGTGCGTTCGATTAGCTTCCCTGAACACACCAGTGTTACACCAAGGGAAGCCTCGAAATGAGGGTAATCGAACGCTGCAGGGTGCAGTGTCCCAATTCAAGGAAAATTCTCCGCCAGGCGGAGGCGCACAAAAAGTACCCCCCAGAGATTGTTTCAAAAAGAGGGGTCTGTTTGAGCCAAGAAATGGTGGGATTGTGTCAGTATGGCCCAGGATCATCTCTGTAGATTCAGGGGCACCCATCTGGGGGGCAAGGCAGACAAACATGGGATTGAAATTAAGAGCCCCAGGAAGGTGAGGGATGTCATTTGAAAACTGGCCGCTGGGAGGGCTTGGCAACATTCACTTTTGGGGGGTGAGTTTGTTTTGGGCGGATGATTAAAAAATTCATTGGTTAACCTACTAAAATTGAAAATCGAATGAAACCTAAAGGACCAAACAACACATTGTTTTTTGTTTGAGAGGCCTCAGGGACTTCAGTTGCCTGCCATGGGGCTCCAAACTTGGTTGATTTTACACTATTTTCAATGGAGCTTGAATTGGTTCAGTGCACCCTGTAGTGTACTCGCCAAGGCATTCTGGGAAAAAGGTCAAGTCCCCGCCACGTTCCACAATGTACGTCCATGCACGAACAGTCTATCCGTGACGTCATTACACTCGGGCAGCCTCCAGAGACCCGCTCGCCAGCTGGGGTCGTAGTGGCTGAGGATCACGTGATGGCTAAACGAACGCTCTCGTGTAAGTTTGACTTACACGTGTAAAATGATCGAACGCACCCCATATGGTCCTCCTGGCTGCACGCATCATACGCGCGTGTACTCATGTATGTAGGACTTTTGGCACATACTGAACATCAAGGCTGTGAGTGGTCAGAAAACAATGACGTGGGAACCTAAAGTAATGGATCGGTTGAGAACCTGTCATGGTGTCGGATTGTTTACAACTCCTCGCATGAGGTACATACCGTAATATGATTAGAGGGGTGTTTGAAAAAACATAAAGTAAAATTGTTGAACAGAATCGTTTGAAATGTAATTTTTGAAAATAGTTTCTACGCGTCGGTGCGTAACATTAAACAGTCGCCGGATAAAGGAGTCCGTCCTATGACGTCATGATTCGTGGGAATTTTTTTCAGACAACTTTCTATCCCCGACGGCTGTTGTTTAGCTTTTGCTCCGAGAAGGGGGGGTGAAATAGGGTCGTGAAAACTATAATTTTTAACATATTTCCGTGCATTTTGAAATTATGCAGATGTGTTTTCTTGTTATATATATGTTTGTTTTTATAATTATACATGAATATTAAAAACAGTACTTAAGTTTTTAAATTGAGGGTCATATTTTATTTTGATCACAGGGTTAAGTGTGAAATTTTCTTCCTGGGTGTATGAATACCTTTACAACTTTATTTCGTAGAGTACTATCAAGTATAATGTATAGAGAAATAAAAACATTAAAAAATTCTTACATACGATAAATATGCAAAATGAATACAGCGAAAAATAGTGATTCTTTTCATATTATAAAAAATCAAATTTCTGCCAAGGTCTCTCCGTAGTTACATATTAAATGAACAATCTAGAAAAATAGTTCTGGATACGACTAGGCGTATAATAAGCCCTGGTTTGAGGAGAATTATATTTTCAACACCCAACCGACGGCAGAGATAGTTGGAGTTACTTATAACCTGATTTAGTGTAAGAAAATATTTGCATGATTTGTCAAAACCATCAATAAATTACAAACAAACTATAAGTTATATACATAGAGCTATATAGCTCTAGGGTACAATGCAAAAACTGGGGTGTTAAATTTAACACCCCCCGGTGTTATCAGAGGACTACACCAACACTTCATTGGTGTTAAAATTTTTGGTGATATTTGATGTTACTTTCAACACCCCCAGTGCATTGTAACTCTGATTGGTGTGCAAAGTAATACCAGTGGTGTTAAAGTTACACCCTATGGTGTGGTCATCTGATAACACCAAAAAGAGTTAATTTTAACATGACAGTTTTTGCAGTGTATATCTAAATGATGTCACGCTTCGGAACACGATACAGAGTGACATCATTCACGGAACCAGAGTGTGTAATGCCATTGACCTCCATTAAAAGAATTTAGAATGGAGATGAATGTGTAGTGTAAACCAACACACACACACACAAGTGTGTATTTGCCTGCAACTGGGGACCCTCTATTGTTCCTCTTTTGTTTGTACTCTAACTTTTTTAGAAGACTTAACTGAATGCAGAAAAAACTCTCTTACACAGCTATACTTGTGGGTATTTTCTTTGTTCTCGTGAACAAACTTCCACTTCCACACAACACGCAAAAAATTTCAAATCACTCTCATTCGAACAATATTCACTTTCCTACCATGGAAATTCGACTGAACGTCCCCTATTTAAAATACTTCATTTTGTTACGATGAATGACACTCGAAAATTCCTCCTTTTTTGAGTAAATTTGAAATATCTGTTATGTGAAAATCTTGTGGGGTACCATTTTAGTACTCAAAACTGGCCTTGTGGGGTATCTTCCATTGTTCCAGTACCCCACGAGCCCCTCTATACATGCACACGTGCGTATTCTGTGTTGGTTTACGCACTAGTTCTTGCACTAACATTGATCTCCATCATCAAGACTTTAGAATGGAGATTAATGCACGCTCATATGTGACATATCCACTTAGTACATGTACTCTATAATATTCTCCTGTAAAAAGAAAATGTAAATCTCCTCTCTGCGACAGGGAAATTGGCCTACAACTACTTGTTGTAGGCCAAGCCCAACCATGTGACGGTACCTGTTCATAAAGTTTCCCCTTCAATTGGGTCAATATCCAAGGGGACCTCATCCCTCGGTACGCAATCACGTATTTATCGCTGGGCAGATTCTGAATTGGAAATAGCCATTTTTTTGTTTAATATTTTTTAGTGTTTTTAACGTAAAACTCCCAACCCTGTAGATCTTCAGATACTTATTTCTTCTTGCGTAGTTAGGAACCAATAAGTCATTTCGGTATTTCAGAAGTGCAAGGTTAAAAGCGAGAACAAATAGCGCCATCCCTAACAACCTCAGACGCAACCTCGTTCTCCGGGTATGATCTTGCCACGCCATGTTTTTGGGGATCAAAGTGAAGGAACGTGCACGCAGCCAATGGAGTTGAGGTTGTCTCGGAAGCCCTTCATTTTGCAAGAAAACGCAAATACTAGCTGGCTCAGTGAACATTTTTTACTGTTTTGCTTTTATATTTCCCATCTTTTTCACCTTTAGAAACGCAACGGGAAGTACGTATTGGCCCTACACAGAAAAGGAAACTGAAAAAATCAGAGCTTTGGTTGTTGATTCCCTAAAGGCTGGCCTCACTCTCTGAGAATTCATGATTCGGCGGTATAAAGCCCGTCAGATCCCCACTGGTACATGTAAATGGGGTGGTTGGATCAGGTGGGTTCGTCTCCTGCACAGGCAAACGCTGAAATGGGGCTGAAACCGAGAGAAAGGGGAAATGCATAATCTGTTTAGTCATCGCGCAGTTAGTTTGGTCTTTCGTGTGCTGCATACAGCGCGACAAGTACCTCCTCACAATAACCAGTAGGAACGAGATCGTTCAGGGTTAAAATTTGATTTTAGTGTTCTTTGCCAGTCGTTTACATGTATATCTCTTTTGGAGGTCCAGGTAAGTACTGGTGTTGGTGTACCTCGAGAAGGGACACCTTTTAAAACGGAGAGATCTAGCTAGATGAATGAAATCTACTGGGTCGTCATTGTGACAGTCAGCCGGAACTAATTACTACAACTTACACTCGTTTATAGGGGCTCTAAATTTAGTTAAGACCTCATTCATGTTCTGATAACAACATGATATCTTTTACATCCTTTGGTAAGTAAATGTTACGCCTTTGAATTAATGGGCAATTTAAAGACAAATTTTTAAAGCGTACCATGTCTCCTCTGGAAGACGAATGCCCCGAGCATACAACTAGGAATTGCAACGACTACGACGACAATGGCAGTTATCAGTGGCACACCTGTGGATCAAGGATTATTAAAATTACACGAGCTATTTTCCGAAAGAAATTCAAGTTCTTAAGAATTGTCTACAGTCGGGACGTTTGGACAAGCACCCTTGAAAATGGGGGACATTGACGAGAATGTGTACTGATTCAAAACTGCATAAACCACGACAGTGACAACGGTTTGCTACTGTTTTATTTCTACGTTTTTCATAATAAAATTATGTTGCCCACGTTTTGTTTTCTCGGTGTTTGTTTTTGTTTTTGCAGAATAAATTTTTTGATTTCCAACATTCTTATGCAGGGTTTTTACCACGACAGTGTGCAGCGACTTGAAATGATTCACGGAGTAATATCATACCTAATCCTGGTGAACCATTTTGGGCCTGTGGGTTTTCCAAGTCACTTTGTGGAGGACCTTGGGGTGGAACTGTACTTCCTATATTGACGTCCTGAAGCGTTCCTCCTGCGTCGATATCGGTGTCACTGCCTCCGTGACCGTCTGTATCATCCCCGTCTGCCCCACCGTACGCAACAGTGAGGGTGACAGGTCCGGGAGAGGTGGTTGGTTTGCTGTGTTCCTTCCTCCATGGTTTGCCAGGAATGATCCCTAAATCTTAAGGAAAAAAGAAAGATAAATGCTGAAGAGTGCTTGCTACTACAAACTGCCGTGGCCTGAAAAGATACGAATCAAAAGAGCTCTAGGGTCTTTTCGCAGAATCTTTCTTAAAGAATGGTGTGACATTGAGAATGATTCTGCTTGGATGGACAAGTCTGGCCAACAACTTTTCTGACTTGAAAAGGGGGAGGGTTCCAAGAGGCTTAAGTCCAGCACTGAGCTGGAACGGCAATGGTCTCATACTGCACCACCAGTTTTGAAGTATCAGGTTGGATGACCTCAACTTAAATGGAAGGGAATTACAGTGACCATGACAGAAATCCTTCTTGGGCAACAGCTGAGCTGATGGTTTCTGATTTCATTTCGAATTCAGCTAAGGGCTCTCAAGGGATTTTGGTGCCAGGTAGTGACTGGTCTTGGACCAAGATAGTCTTGGTTTCAAGACGTCAGTGCTTGATAATGGACAGCGGGCGTAGTGTGCCCCCTAACGACTCATAATTAGACTATGCGCCAGCATAGGAATCTTGGGAATCTTGCATCAGAGTTTCAACTTGTTCTTTATTTTCCCTCGGCTTTCCAAGGGAACCAATCAGCATTTGCTAAATTGCATGCATAATAATTTCCGATGGCCTGAATAATACACCATAAAGGTCACATGCATCATGGCTGTCTGCAGTCCCGTTAACACAGACACAACACAGACATGACAGACGTTCGTACGCAGTTTTTAGCACGGAGTAGAACGGGTGATACTCAGATTAGGTTAGGCCTAGGTCATAACAGAGGATGCTGTTCTTGATGACCCATTATCATAATCATAATAAACTATGGCGTGCGCCTGAATGGCTGCCCCTTGCGAGTTGGTCTTCGCTATTCCTCAATTTTCCATCGGAAAGATCTTTGATGAGGAAACAGAAGCAGCCTGTACACCTGGTCTCTGATTAAGATTACGCTGGGCAAGTTATAACTACCGAGGATTTCGGACTTTGCCAGAATAACCGGATTCTCTATGCCGATCTCGATCACCCCACCAGCGATGTGATGACCACCATGATACATCATTGGTGCTACTGCCTGCTTGTGCTTGCATTGATCTGCACAATACTCATCTCTTTGTGCCCAACCAAATGTGCCATCCAGACTTGCAACATGGCGCAGTACAGCAGCGATCGTCTTAAAGAAATACACATAGGCATCCCATCCCCACAGCTTAGACTGCCCAGGGAGACATTCAACCACATCTTGTCCCTTGGAATTGGTAGACGGCGCCACGTACACAGAGGTTGCAGGGCCGGAAAGCGAAAAAAGGAACAGGCAAGTCATCTGCAATCCCTGAACATGCCGCACCTTTCCCTTGTAAACAGTACAATGAAACTCGGTTTGATAAATTGTCAGTCAGCCTGCAACAAATCTGATTTAATAAGGGATCATATCCTCGACCATGGAATTGACATATTAGCCCTCACCGAGACCTGGTTCCGATCACAAACTGACCATAATGTTGCAGCCACCACCCCCAATGGATATCAGCTCATCCACGCCCCCAGAAAGGGTCGGAGAGGTGGCGGGGTTGCATTAGTTTACAATTCGGCACTTAAGGCGTCATTGACTACTGAGCAAGCATTTAGCAACCAGACGCCGTTGCCCACATCCTTTGAATACATCCAAGTCGATATTATGCATGACAATCGGCACTTCCGTCTCATTGTGGTATATCGTCCTCCACCTTCACCGAAACACCGGGTCCCATTCAGTTCGTTCATTGATGAATTCTCCAAACTACTCAACCAGCAAGTGCTGTTCACTGGCACTCTCATTGTGCTTGGAGACTTCAATGTTCACTGGAATGAAAACACAGCTGAAGCCAAACTCCTCAGTGCAGTCATCCAACAATTCAATTTACAGCAAATGGTCGACTGTGAAACGCACAAGTCTGGCCATACCATCGACCTCATTATCACTAGCCGATCAGAGACTCTATTGAAATCGGTCTACCCCTCTGAGTTTGTTTCTGATCACTGCGTCATCCACTGCATCTTGAACTTACAGAAACCCAAATTCACAAAAAGACAAGTCAGCTATCGGAAATTGAAGTCTATTGACCTCAGTGAATTTCAACATGACCTTATTGCATCGCCCCTGATAACTAATCCTGCAACTTCCCTGGATTCCTTAGCCGATCAGTACAATAGAGTACTGGGGCAACTTCTAAATAACCATGCACCCCTCAAGAAACATGCAATAACGGACCGACCTGCTGTCCCTTGGTATAATGAAAGCCTTACCAAAGAAAAACGCCGACGTCGTCAGTTGGAAAGGAAATGGCGAAATACTAAGAACCAAATAGATCATGACAATTTCAAGGCACAACGAGACTTAGTCAAATTCATGTTTCATCAAGCTAAGTCTGACTACTACCATAAAAGAGAAAATTCAGGTCTGCGCAGGGGACCAAAAAGCCCTTTTTAAAATAACAAATCATCTCATGCATCGAAGTTCTACTCCAAAACTTCCGACCTGCTCATCCCACGAGGAACTAGCTAGTCGCTTCTCGGCCCATTTTGTCGGCAAAATACACAACATTAGAGACAACTTACAGGCGGTGGCGATTAATCTTCCACCTGCAGTAGTTCATCATGAGTCTGCGTGCCAGTCCTCCCTCACAACTTTTGCACCTGCATCCGAAGAGGAAATCATCAAAACCATCAAGATGTCCCCGCCCAAGTCAAGCCCACTGGACCCTCTTCCAACACAACTGGTCAAGAACTGCTTGGACACACTAGCTGGGCCAATAACTCGACTTATCAACATGTCATTTGAAGACGGGCAGTTTCCTAGCTCTTTCAAAGCTGCTCTAGTTACCCCAGTCATCAAGAAAGACAATCTAGACTGTAACGACATGAACAATTACAGACCCATATCTAACCTTTCTTTTGTGTCGAAGGTAGTAGAGAGGGCTGTGGCGGACAGGTTAAACGCACATCTGACTAAGCATCGCCTACGGGAGAACCAACAATCTGCTTATAGAAAACTCCACAGTGTTGAAACGGCTCTAGTGAGTGTTCACAACGATATCATGTGTGCTGTGGATGCCAAAAAAGCGGTGCTGCTCGTCCTGCTTGACCTCTCTGCTGCATTCGACACAATCGATCATGCTGTACTTCTTGAAAGATTGAATGTTAATTTTGGTATAAAGGGATTAGCTTTGACCTGGCTCCAATCATATCTTAGTAATCGCCGTCAGGCTGTGCAGATTCTAGGAGCATCATCAGCAGAAACTTGTGTCCCATACGGCGTACCCCAGGGCTCTGTCCTCGGTCCTGTACTCTTTACCCTTTACACTTCTCCACTTGGACACATTTCTCGCAAACACGGTCTACAGTCACATTTCTACGCCGACGACACACAATTGTACACAACATTTTGCCCGACTATTAGTGGCGACGACTGTAATGCACTCCACTCCATGACATCTTGTTTACATGATATACAAGAGTGGATGGCTGCAAACTTCCTGAAGTTCAACTCCCAAAAAACGAAATTTCTAATTATCTGTTCTCCACAGCTCAGAAATAAATTCCACATTCCAAACATGCAGGTTGGTGATGCCCAGGTAGTACCGTGTTCAGATGCACGTAATCTTGGCGTTTTGTTCGATCAGCACGTGACCTTCGAGAAACACGTCTCACACATTTGTCAAACATCATACGCTCATCTCCGGCGCATCGCTACTATCCGGCGAATGCTTACAAATCAGGCAGCCGAACAGCTCATTCATGCTTTCATAACTTCCAGACTCGACTTCTGCAACAGCTTACTTTCTGGTCTCTCTAATAACACGCTCCATCGCCTTCAACTGGTTCAGAATGCTGCTGCACGCCTGCTAACTGGCCATAAGAAATCCACACACATCACCCCTATTTTTCAAGCCCTTCACTGGCTGCCTATCCAGTATAGAATACAATACAAGATCATTTTGCTCACATTCAAAGCACTTCACGGTTCCGCCCCAGACTATGTACAATCACTCTTACAGGTTCGCAGCTCCAGGTCGGGCTTGAGGTCATCAGGAAAGTCACTATTTGTTCCTCGAACCCGCCTGAGCAGTTATGGTGACAGGGCCTTTTCAAGTGCCGCCCCCCGTCTTTGGAACTCCCTCCCGGTAGATCTGAGAGAAACACATAACCCCACACTCTTTGCCCAGAGATTAAAAACCCACCTTTATGTCCTAGCTTTTCCTTCTTGAGACCGAGGCTCTTTCATCAGACCGGCGCCTTTGAATGGTCACCAGATACAGGCGCCTTATAAATGCTGTATTATTATTATCATACGAGAACGTATTTCTTGCGTACCGGTGTCAGACAACAATTTTGTTCTCCCAACTTTTCTGCCTCAGATATAGCAAACATGATGCGATGCAGCACAACTGTAGTCCCCAACGGTATCTTTTAGAAGAGTGGCAATTTCATGTCAAGTCACTGCTAGTATTGAGTGGAAAATATGTCTTACATGTCACTAATCCCTTCCCACAAGCCAGACCACTATCGACAAGGCTATAAATATTTAATACGATTGGTCCATTTGCATACAACTGCCGCACCCCCATTCCTGCAAGATTCCCAAGACGTTAGAGAGAGTAAGTAAAAAACTAGTTGTGCGAGGGCGCTCTTCAACAGAAATAACACAACTATTGATCACTGACGTCTTGGGCAAAGACTAAGGCCAAGATGGCAGGACCACGGCCCGAATATAAAAACCTGGACTTGCAACGCTTTTATATGAAATAGAAGCCAACCAGCGGCCATTTTACCGAATCGAATACAAATACGCGGTTGGGTCGCTTGTATCGACGCCAGGGAGAACACAGGCGGGCATTGCCAGGAAAGCTTTGGATTTGGCTCGGGTAAAATGGCCGCAAGTGGATTCAATCATCTCTATAAGCTGATTAAGGGTAATGCGAGTCAAGATTTTACTATACAAATCCGTGGGCAGAAACCGATAGCAGACTCGATCGAGCTTGTCGCGCGCGCCGATTTCTCATGCGCCCTCTCGTGATCCCATTTCACCAATCAACGGCTCGTTCTACCGTCTTATCTTGGGAATCTCCTACAAGCGAGAGGTGGCCTTTCAATGCAAATTAGTAGTTTAATATGGATATTCACTATTGACCCTAGGATGCAAAATAGGATGCAAAACAGACCACGAGAGCGTTGAAGCGGGTTTGCCTTAATAACATCAGCTTGTTATTTCTTTGGTTGTGTTGTCGCAAGTCTTTTACAGGCTTACTTCGCTTCTTTTTCAAATGCATCAACCGCGGCCGTTATCAACGGTAACAGTTCTAGTACGTCCCGTAGTAGCGATTATATCTGTCACGTATGATATAAGAAACTGATCCATATTCGTCACATACAGCTTCAACTGGAATTTCCCGGGCGCTGATTGGTTTCTCCTGAAATCTGGAGGAAAAGTAAAGAAAAAAAAAAAAACACTTTGTAGGAGATTCCCAAGACGGTAGATCGAGCCGTCGATTAGGGAAATGAAGTCGCGAGAGGGCGCAATGGAAATCAGCGCTCGGTGCATATTTTATGCTCGATCTAGTCCACTGTCAAAATCTGCCGTCTTGGCCTAAGACTAGGCAGTAACCACCTGTCATTTGAGAAACGTTTTGCACCAGCTGACTACAGCTGTACTCAGCTGACGACATAATCAACCGTCTCCATTAAAAAATCCAGGGTTTTTTTTTCTAAAATAATAATGTACTCAGTCAGGATCTCATATTACATGTATCATATTACATGTATAAACCCTTTTGTCTGTTGTTTGGTTGTTTTCAACTCTGTACTTGACCAAGTCCAAGACGGAGATTTTGGATATAATGTGATAAGACTCGTTGCTGCACTCTCGAAACAAACAGCCACCACCGATGTCATCCTAAACCTCCTAGCCTTTCTGCTGGTGGTGGAACCAAAGTTGGTGGAACAAAAGGGTCAATATTTCATGTAAGCCAATTTTTTTTTCCAGAAGATCGGTGGGGATGCCAGAAACCTTAACCACCAAATATCGCTTGCCTACCTCGGCACGTAACACAGTGGTCGTCCTTAGATTCGGGGTCACAAGAAAAACAGGATATGCACATCTTTAAAGCCTTTTCGTAGACCGTCGTTTTGTCGTTGTCCTGGCAAATTTTGTTCATATCCAGACTAGCTGCAAAAGTGCAAAAAACCCTCCAAATTATTTCACTATTTATAACATTGACCCAGTTAGTTTGTGCCAAAAAGGAAAACACAGACAAGCTGCAAACCTAACGCAAATGTTCATTAAAGTAATATCACAAGTATCTAGTTATGCACTTGCATTTATAAGGAGGCATGTCATCAGTCGAGGTAAAGTCTTATGGAAAATACTTTTCAGACAAGACGTGTTATCTTCAAAAAATGTCTGATTCTCCCATACACCCTTGCACATTTTAATGTAGACTCGAATGAATGATAAAAGTTACCCTGATCTATGGAAGTGCCTGGTGCCGGGGTTGGGGTTGTCGAGTCCATTGAGGGTTTGTGTGTAACCTGTAGTGGTACTCCGCAGACAAGCGTAAACCCAGACATTGCCAAGGCACAGGTTACTGCGAGTGAAGCGCATGGATGGAATCTGTTACACATTCTGTTTTTTTTTTATTAAACACTTCATAAAGAAGTTAGTGTTCTACAGCAAACATTTCGGGGGAGACGGCCATGATCCCGTGTACCTGCTCCCCTCGTTCGGACCTACCAAAGGAATTTATTTATAAGTTAGAAGTTATATTCAATCTGACTGAGGATGTTTTTTCTGACTGGATTGACTTTTTTCAAATGTTCTCACCACTTAATATATCCAAATGAAGTAAAAAAAACTGTTAGCGTTTTGATGACGTCGTCAATTTGAAAAGTCCATAATTACCGAGCAAACGAGTTGAGGGTCAAAACACCAACTGCAATTTGCAGACCTTCGTCCCAGCGAAAACATTTTAAAGGAGAAAATATGCAGTGAGAATAAATAAAATACAAAGCGAACTGTACAAAAGAGACCCCCTCCCCAAAAAGTGGATAAAAATTTAAACCCCCCCCAAAAAAAAACCCATTCCAAAAAAATCCGAAACAGATAATCATCTTCCCTTTTATTGGTTATTCGTACCTTTCCAGAACATAACCATGTTGGAAGGGCGCTACGTTGTTTCTGCCTGATTATGAGAAGAATTGATGAGGTAGAGACGGCTTCTGTTTAGTTGTAGGCCCGCTTGCATTAATCTCGCATACCCAGTGCATAGTGCTGAACTCTTACGAGAGATCTACCAACATTGAAACATTTTGGGGCGAACGCCACCATCACAGGCAAAGTATAGCGACCGTCAGAAAAACAGTCCCCCTGTTATTGCGTAATACACATGCATTTCACAATCGCTTCGGGCCCTCCCCGGCCTAGGGAAACCATGTTTCACTGTTACAAGCGTTTAGGGTTGATTCAAAAGAGCTTCCAATGGCTGGTGTATGTAGTACTTGAACAATCAAGTGTAACAAAGAAGTACATTCTTTGCAAGGGCAGTACACGAGCTGGTCTTTTTTTAAAGCTCAAGTCAGTCCACAGACAGCGCTATATTTACTAACCACAAGGGAGGGTCTTGGAACCAAGACGAGGGCAGCTGGGATGTTAATTCACGTTTTCAGGATTTGAACGGGAACTGATTGTGCTGGGGGAGGAAAGAAACGGCTCCCTAATTAATGCTACTGTGAAGACAAAAATCACTGGAAAAGCACCACCAAATATAAAGTTTAGAAAAGAGACAACCTTCTTTTTTTCAGCTGAGCACACCATTTAATTCTAACTATTATGGAAGCGTAAATCTGAAAAGTACAATTTGAGTAGATAACTAGAGTGCTTTTTTTCTTTCAGTTTGTTAGCGAGGGTTGGTTGAAAACTTAAGAAGGCAAGGATAAGAAAAGATCTGCCCGTTATTTCCATACAGTCTCCAACAGTAAAACGTGAACACAAATTCTCAGGAGGAAGGAAGTCATATGAAAACGTCTAGAGTTTGAATCTTGTAGTCTCAAGTCATCTCTTGTCAATCACAAGTCAATCCTAAGTCTCGACTAAAGTCACAAGATAATCCGAAGAACTATGACCAAGGCTCTCTCTTTAGGTATTGGCTTGTGAGCGACTGCATTATTACAACTCTTGAAACTCTGACACAGTTTATATCTTTGAATGATCCCCCCGCATATTGCTTTTAGAGTGATTCTCTAGATTCAGCCATGTTTGGGTTTTTTTCAGTCTAACATATAGATACAATATTGAAACATAAAAAACATCTGAAAGTGTCAGAGCATAAATGGATAAATTGCGAAACAAGTATTCGGTGTGTAATAATTGGAAAGGCAGTGTTAAAAGTTGGGGATTTCAGTGGTTAATCAAAACATTTTTGATCTTATTTTGTTCTTAAATCTGCTTTGGAACTGTATCTGCTCTAATTGCTACGTTTGGTTCAGACTAAATTAGAAACAAATACTTGCAGACTTATAAGCAGCAACAACTCTCATGGCATGCTCAGCAGTATTTTATCATGTACACAATTAACTGTTTACCTACATTATCTTACCTAAAAATGAAGGTTAAGTAAACAAAATGCACGGAATTATCTTAATTTCTCGTACAATATATGAACAGGGGTCGCTTTTTATAGTTTAATTGAAATTTTGTATTTTGGAATTGCCTCAAGGCGGCCGGTTTCAAGAACAGCCGAAAAAAAGGTGAAAGCCATCGCATAGGGAGGAGGGAAAGACATTTCATGCTTTTCTTTACTTTACCTTCTTAAAACATCTAGCGAAACAAATTGTTATTTAGTATAAACAGCATTTTAACCAAAGGCCATTAAAAGTAATGTACTATCTCCTTCCTTGATGAGAAATTAACAACTGCAAATTGATATTCCACATAATTCTGTATTTCGTCTTTGATACATCGGGATTGTTTTTTCAAAAAGTTGCACAGCGAAATTGTTTTTTTTCCATTCAGGGTCGAGCTAAACCTTGACATTTCAGACACACAAATGGGAAATATTTGAAGATCTTTACGTCTTGATCTTACTGGAGCTTTTTCTGTACATAACGTCACAGTCGTGTTTTTCCTACGAGTGCCAGTTGAAATTATAATTGGCCGTCGGTATAAAAGGCGGAGAGTTAAAAATCCATTACAGCTACCAGAACACTATGTAATACACGCGCTACTAAATACTAAATGAAAATACAATCCATTTAGAACGAATTAGACACAAAATCGAAAGCCAACCAAAAGGGGATATTCTTGAAAACGTTTGCCGCCAATTCAAGCTGTAGGCAAAATGGGAGTAGTGTATGTACCAACTGGATCGAAACGTCTGACCCTCTAACTTTTCAAGCATTTACACGTCTCAGTATTCCTTTTGGCAAAATATACGGCAGCTTATTAATATTTTTAATGATATTTTAAACACAGAACTATAATACGAAGAACTATATCGATAATTGCATTAGTAAATCCAAATTGTCAAAATCTAAGCTACTGTACAATCTGTACACGGTATCGTTTGTTCGTACACTTGCTCCCAGCCTCTCGGGGCTGGGAGCATGCACAAGTATGTCGACTTCAAACATCAGTAAGCATTATGTAGGTTAACCCAACATGCTTAGTTAACACAAGTGTTTCAACGTACGTGGTAAAATCGATTTCATTTATTCTTTCCTTTTTTCCCCTCCTTCTTTCTCATCTCCATGTCCCGTTTACATTTCATTTTAAAAAATGCCTTGCGGATTTTCTTCTTCTTATAGTGGTGTTGTGTTTTCGAAAAATTTTTGACATTTATTTTTAACAAATTTATTTCCCACATGAATTCTGATTTTATATAATTCACTCAAACAATTTGCTGGAATAAGAAATTGAATGCATTTTTTCAAAATAATTTTGGAACCTTTTTTGGAATTGGAATTTGGTGTGAAATTGCATTTGCTGTGATGATTGTCCATGAAATGTCCTTTCATTTGTCATTACTTCCCCTTAAACCATGAAGACCAACGAGACAGTTCAATATTTCGATGTGGCAAGGTTATTCGAGAAAAAGATCAGTGCTCTTGATTGATCTACGACATGCTGACATTTTGAGCATGCAACGCCGTACCGAATTGGTTTCTGTGACGCCTTACACGCAAGTTTCCTGCAGCGCAGTGCTAGTCAAGCTGTCGGGATTCAATGGATGATACTCATCGGCTGGCAGGGTCTCTTGTGCCACCACTCCTGGTTGTTCCTGCGACCCCTGCAAACATGTTTCTATTTCTCCCTGTCGCAGAGAGGTGGCGGGTATTTGTCCCTGTCCTGCTCATTCAAATGAGAAAAATCATACCAAAATCCAGCTATGGCCACTTGATTGCAGAAACAAAAGGAGAAGTGAAAACAGATACTTAGCAACTAATTTGGCTTTCATTTATAGGTCATTTGTTTTATCGCAATTCATTACATGAGAAATTGCCCTTGTATGCATTTGACGACGATAGGCTAATAGATTTTCGAACCTCATCTATATTAACGCTTCTATATGATATAGGTTTTAAGAGGAAAAGCCTCCAGGGTTCCTCCCAAACTGGCTGTCTGCATATAGAAGAAATACACAATTTTGTGACCGAGGATACTGGTAAGTAGGATGGATAATATTCGTTGTACAAACGAAACAACTTACGCCGTTTGTTCCTTCTAATCTTGAAGAATTTGAATGCGATGACGAACAGGCCTATGACGGCGGCCACAGTGACAATGGTGGAAACGATCCCAGGGAAGATGCCAAACTCTTGGACAAGAAAACAGTTAGGAAATGTGTTCCTTCTTTGAATGCATGGAAATCTTCTCATTGCAATGAAATTCAAGTTGATAATTTGTCAAACATTTCTACACTGTACAAAACATCTAGTGTCGCACATTTAGAAGCGACGCCTCCACGTAGAGCTGGTCAAATTGCTAGTGTCTAGGCAACAGTATACCCAAAAATGTTTAACTTCCCCTTTACATAACAGCTTAGAGGGCCTATCTCAGCGCCAGATCGTTGAAATGATTTTTAAAAAACTAAGCCAATATGCACCCTAAAAAGAAGAGCGAAATAATTTCCCTGGTCAACAAAAGTACCTCCTAGTTTGTATCATCAACCCGTTAAAAGGTCATAAAATCTAGATCTGAGACCAAATTGCAGTTCAGAACTCGTATAAAAAACAACACGCAGTGAGGAATCAAATCACGCTGTGAATTTTCATATCCATATCTGCAAAGCAATGGGCCTTTCAGAATGGGAGGAAGAACTCTAAAAAGAACAATGTTTTTTATCATGCCACGGCAAGGAGACAGGATGTTCGTCTCCAAAATTGATCCGAATTATTGTAGACACGAAGTGTGTAAATCAAATTGAAGTTCAAGAATATTTTGCTTTTTCGCATCTTATTTTGATGTTCCTTGGACTTATAATTGAGTTAACGACTTCAAAGTAAGGCGGTAAAAACAGAAGACCATGATTTGAATAGAATAGTCGGAGTCATCGGGTCTTGTAACCAGACCACACTCCCCCCACCAGCAACCCATAACCGGAAACAAAACAAAAGAAAAACCACAAAGCCGTTCAATGTCCCTTCTCTTCTCCCCTCCCAATTCACACGGCCCAACCCATGCTCCAATAAGCTGCAGTTGCGAGTTACATTGGAATAAATCTGGTACACTGAGTTCTTTAAAATTTACGTGAATGTAGCATAAGAAATGCCTTGCACGAATATACGGGTTGACAATGGATAGGAAGAGCACAACTTAGGAACCATCCATTCCAGAGATGGTGGTCGCTATGCAAAACCTTGCTCTGAATCACGAGGTTATAGCAACAGCTGTCTTTAATCTGAGAATTTAAAGTGGCATGTATGTGTGCAGTTAGATAACTCATTGTACCAAATTTCATTCAAATTTAACTCGCAAAAGGCTTATTTTCAGTTTACCAGACTCTTGAGGCATTTTCTCGAGATAACGTGGGTGTCGACCGTCCATCTTCGGTAGAGGTCTCGGTCTGCCTCTGATCAGTTCCTGTGACGAGGATGCCAAACTCACTCTTAGTCGGGCCTTGGCTAGATGCGACAGGCTGACGGGGTGTGGGGTAAGGTGGTCACGGTCGTTGCGATTTCTGTATACATGCAGTGGAGAAGGAAAATTACAGTTTCGGTATAAAATGTCAGTAAATCATGATGTGTGAAAGAATCCTCCAGTAGCCTTTCTTTTCAAACTAAACCAGACAGAAAAGTATACAAATAAATGAAACAAGTCCAGGTTCCCTTTCAAAATCTACTCTTCCCCTTTAAGCCAAATCTCCGAGGAGACTACACTGTAAGCCTAGCCCAGCGCC
>NW_028257778.1:0-45608 GCF_054643075.1 Acanthaster planci | reverse complement strand
AAAAAAACGGTAAAGGAAGCAAGAAGAAAGGGCAAAGGAAAGTTCCCTTGAAAATTCCTTGGATATGACCCCCATCTACTGTTTCAGGTTTGTCAGTCTGTCACTTCTGAGCACTTTGCCCTTCTCAGAAAGAGCTCTGCCACCTTTCTAGTGATGCCCATGGTGGCCATTGCAAAAAGGGCGCGGAGGCTCATATTTTTGGAAGGGTCAGGTTGCAAGTTACATGAGGTATTGTGGATGGATGTGCATCGTTGTTATAATCAGGCGTTGTACGATTTTTCGTTTAAAGGAACACCTGTGCTAATCTACGCACTGTTATTCATTTTGGGTGAGTGTGAAGAGATATTTCATTCATGTGTGAAGCTGTGTAAAAGGTGTATTTTTATGAACTCAGGTTTATGATGTTAGATGAGTATGTAGTGCAAGTGCATGACCAGGGAAAACTGAAGGTGTTTTTATGAGGGCCATGACTGGCAACTCCACCATAGGCCTACTGCTGAAATAAGTATTGCTAATGAGTGTTAACATCTGTTTTGTTCAACCACTTGAATCCTAGCAGTTGCCTATTATGGTAGGCATTTTTAGTAATGATTGTAGTGGTCGAAAACACTTTGAAAGCTTTGTTGTACTTTTTAAATGTATCTGAAACCAAAGAAATTTATGCCGTGTTATTTCTTGGTTTTAGAATGCCACCTCTTCTCCATAAAATTGCCAAATATTGTCAGGTGTGTGTTTTAGAATACATTTATCTGGTGATCCACGTAAAGTACTGACATGATTTCAAGTTTATGCATATTTTGCAAATGTATACAAGTAATTAGTTGACTGCATTATTTGTTCCTTTGAGAAAACAATAAATATGTGAATAGAGCTTTGGAATGCATTATGATGTCACCAGGTAATACTTGTCTCACTTGACTGAATCACTTTGTATGTTTGAGCATGGACTACTTTGGGGGATCTAGAACCAAATTTGCTGGGGGAGGGGCAGACTTTTTGGGGGGGAGCAAATTTCTTTATGTAGCCTTTAATAGCCTTTCTGAGGGGTGGAGCTAGATATTTGCGCTTTTTACACATTTTTTGATAGAGGGGAAATGAAACATTAAAGTACCCTTTTTTTAAGAAGAAGAAGACCCTATTTGAGAAGAGCTTGGCCCCTGTTACCTCCGATCCCCGGGATCCACCCTTTGGCCTGAGGCTTGCCTTTGAATGATGCTGGACCAACCAGTGTCATGACCAAATCCGAGCACAGTCATACCCGATACTTCCGAAAAGTGACGAAATTCTTCGAACTTTTCTAGACCCACTGTCAGTGCCACATATTGACAGTAAACTTTTGCAAACGTGGTGTGTGGATGGCCATTTTTGTGTGTGTGTTTTTTTTTTTTTTTTTTTTTTTTTTTTTTTTTTGGGTTTGTTTACTTTATAAGTGGAACGAGCGCCTACACAAATTTCGACATCAGTACAAGCCGCCCCGGCGCGCGCGCTGCAGGTATCGTCTGCTCGACAAAGACGGGCGTCCCCCACATTGTATCATACATACGCCACATTGTTGTTGAGACAGGGAACCAGGCTGTAAAGATAAATATTTATAGTGCTCATCTCACTCTGGTGCTGCTTGACAAAGTTCCTGAAGTATCGATGTCCCAGCTAGTGTATGCAGGTGGAGAACCGTGCTCACGTTTTTTCCACGGTTTATTGAAGTTGCTCGGTCGGGTTACAGGCTTTGTACTTCCTCCATGGTAATAATACAGTGTCATTGTACTTTCTTGAGTTGGCCTGTGTAACATGTAATGTGCAAGCTCACTGCGACTGCTAGCATCGTGTGATGCAATAATTAGGTGTGGCTTTTTTTTCAAACATTCGTCACGTATTCCTTATATGTACATGTAGAACGGGACCTACATACAGTATCATATTATCATATACATAAATGTTTGGAACATGGTTTATCCCAATAATTAGGTCCTTAGGCTCTATGACAATTCAGTGGGATGCTATTTGTTGACGTTAAGGACCCTGTTATAATATGCACAACACTGTTCAACTACCTACATAATGTAAGAATTTACAGTTTCTTGTACAAGCAATGTCCTCCCAAAGAAACTCTTCAGTCCTTCAGTTGTATTAAGGAAGGCTTCACGTGGCTGCAGTGGTGGTTTGGGACCGAGATAGTCATACACTTGTAAGAAAATACTAAGAAGATTAACAATTGAGTGAGCAAAATGTGGAGGGATTTCTATGGCACCAGTCACACGGCTGGGAACTTCGGAACGCTTCTTGCCTGGTTCCTAGACCTATTCCTATACCAAGTGACACTTGGGTCTTGAACGTTTGGAGTGGCACCATAGACCTGGAGGAGAAAAAAATCCTCCGGGTCTATGGTGGCACTAAACCGAACTTACGTGCGAACGAACACCTGGTTTATCGGCTAACTTAATTTCTCGAAACTTTTCCTTGAACTCATACGGTGTTTTACAGAAAGTAATTTAGCGAAGGTTTGACTGGTAAATTATTTTATGCTGTGTGAATTCATCACTTCAGCACTAATCAACATGTACCTTTGTGCAGCATGATAATCTGGCCAACATTGGCCAGATTATCATTCGGTTTAGGGAAGGGGAGTGCACGCCCGTGTTGAAGAAGGACGGGCCAGGGGCATGCTATCTCAGATCACGGTGACTTCTTCTCAGTTCAAGCCTATTTTGGGGAAGAAGTCGACGGCGGGACTAAAGTTGTACTAAAAGAGGGCGCAATTTTCCTACAAACTGTTCGTTCGTCGCATAGTGCCCATGATAGGCCAGGTAGGGTGGGGTGCCTTACGCAGATTCTAATGGAACAACGTCTCCCAGTTTCACAGCTAACGACGCGTAGAGCATTGTGGGATAATTTCTGCTATAGCGCGCGAGCTCCGTCAATGCGTTACACAGGCGGCGGTTAGCAATTTGATATTTTTTCTTTTTCTTCCTCATTGCTGAAAAATTCTGACTATCCTTATTCGTTAATATAAAATTGATCAAGATAACCAATGATTTGAAATATATTGTAAAAAGAAACGTGATCAGTGTGAGAAGAGATAGATTACCACATTGTGGTTGTACCAAGGCCATGTTTGTATCATATAGCCGACACTTCGCCGTGCTAAAACATTTCCATTGGCCAAAATAAAATAAATTACATAATGCTTTGCTAACAGGAAGTGATAACCTCGCGGTAACAGGTCGTGCACAATGTGGCCAATCACAGTGCAAAGCCATCAGCCCAACCTGTTCGGGCGCTGGACGACGAGCAAATAGAAACGGAGGCCCCTGTGGTCGGAACTGCACTTCGCTGGTTCACAAACGACGATGAAATGCACACGTTACGGTCTTGTCGCTAGCAGCAAAATTAACACTCCCGAAAAACATGGCTAGTTTCAGAGGATGGAGGGTGCTGCAGCCCAAGGCGGCTAGTAAGCTCACTTTCCCGGTAGGGGCTTACATAGATTTTTTTCCAATCGTGTTGTCGTCACTGATGTATAATTTTACCAACTGTCATTTCAAGCATCAGTACGTGCCTGACTTTTGTAGGCCTACCAGTTAAATTATGATTTGATGATGTTTTATTCGTTGGTCTGCGAGAGATCTGGGTGTACACATGTGTGTATGTGCTCTAAATTAACAGGCCTACATGTAATAACACAGAATTGCCACCTTGGGTTTCCAGGGTACGCATGGTTGCCTCTGAGGGTCACCACACAATGGATCATTGTCGATAATTTTATTTGTTGGTCAACGACATTAGAAGGAGTGCTGTTTCTCTATCCTGTTTTGGTTTGGAGCCCATGTGGTTTTGTGGCTGTTTGGAATTGAATGACCCATTACACAATCATCTGCACTTCCGATGGCTTGTTAATTGGATTGCTGGTTGGTCAGATCAGAAAATGCGCTGTTGTGGAGTCTTCGTGTGTTAAAATCATGGAGAATGGTTCCCATCAAAAAGAGTTATACTATTGTTGCACGTTCTCTTCCCAAGAGAAAGCTTGGAGGAATTGAAAATGGGGAAAGTTTGTCGGGGCTTTACGTATTCTGATGAGAGGGTTATTGTCAACAATGAGCGCCGAATTAGTTCATATAATTCGTGATTATTTCAAATTCCATTAATATTTTTGCCATAGAGTTTGGCGCAAACGTCACGGATTCTCCGCTTTGTCGATCTAGGTTGAATTGAATTCTGGCAGGCTTCTGCAATGAGACTTCTACCCCGAATGATCTACTTATCATTCATGACTTGAATAAGTCCCCGACCTCTTGTGGTGCACGCATTGCGGCCGTATCTCAAAACGAGAACGTTCTATTCCATGATCGCGCCAGTTCTGTCCTCGTGGCTAGCTGCTCAGATAGTTGTTCAGTTGGGGATTTATTACGGATTTAAAAGAGGTGCTGCATAACAAGTTTTGAATGTTTCACATTCATGCATTGAAAAGAACATTTTCATTCGGTGATCGACAGATAATTATTTCCGTTCCACTCGGCTTGACCTCGTGTTATAGAACATTCCAAAGGTCTCCACGGGAAGTTATCACAAACATGTTCGCGTTACTCATAAACATTTCTACTTAAAAAGAATCCCATGAGAAGTATTGCGCTTTCCAGGTAGTCTTATAGAGGGATCCCAATACGACGCTTTTAGCATCGATCTGCGCACTTCCGCGTTTGAAAACGAGGCTGTATGTGTCAGCTTCAATTCTTAATTCGATCAGACGATTGAAAGTAAGAAGTCAAGACACAAATACATAGGCCTAAAGGTATATTAAATTCAGACTTTTCAGGCTGCAAATTTTTGTGGAAGAGTCTTTCAGGATGATCCGACACGTGAAATCAAAGGAAAAAATAATGGCAATTTACCGCGAACTAACGTACCTGCGATGGTCGTTTATCTTGTGCAGTGGGCATGGTTTAAACTCAAGTGGCACCACACGAGCCGGATACTGCATGCACATGTACTGTGTCGACTCCGCAGGCGCGTGTGACGAGCCTCGATTTCGATGCGGTATGAGCAGACGGCGCTGATGTGAAATCCATCTATAAGTCTGTTGTGTTGAATATGCCTGGCAAACCGCAGCGAGGAATGCGTACAAATGGCCTTAACGGAAGGAAGTGTGAGCGGGCCATTGAAAACAGGGATAGGGGTGCGAGTTTGATGATAATTTTCTCTCAGGTTTTCTGGCTTTGTTAAATTTTTCCTTCACAGAATGCATTAAATCGTTTTGGTATTTGTTTCCATAATCTAAGCGGGATTTTTAGTGAGCCTGTAAAAAGATCTTAAATAATCGTGATTTTCCTGCGCGCACGAGATTGTCGTAATGCCCCGTATCTAAGCCGGCCTCTTTTCGTGCTGTTTTATAATAAAGATACATGTATACTACTGGTACGTATGATGGAAGGGGACCATATTAAACGGCGATCTCTCGCGTGAGCACAGGACAAATCTCAGTTGTGAAGTGTTTTACAGAGCACCAAAGACTCCCGCTGAGATAAGAAACTAATAGCAAAAATGATTTAATTGGATTTTCTAAAGAAAAAAATCAACAAAGCCAGAAAACCTCGGAAAATGATCATCATAGTCACACCACTGTATCTTTTTAAGGGCCCGCTCACACTTTTTGTCTTGCCGCTGAGGCCATTTGTGCGCATGGCGAGCATAATTATGAATTTATTATTGAAAAGGTCTATTAGCTAGCGAGGAATTGAAACTTGGCTGTGTGGTGTCTTGTGCATGTGACCGTGACTGACTGTTCAAGGTTATGACAAGCAGGGACCGGTGATACCCCTAAAGAAGAAATCAGTATTGAAGGCCTCTGTGTATATTATTTTTGAGCTTCGGTTTTTGCGATTTGCGTTTGCCTGTCGCCTGAGGTTTGTAAATCCCCACCGAACTTCGATCATTTGCATGCGTCTGTTTACCCGCAGTCCCAGCGAGGGTGATAGTAATGGCAAAACCATCGATATTTTTCCCCGGAAGGCGTCCGCGAAGAACTTGGTGCCTACTCCAAGGAATAGCGGGCGACCACGTGATGATGGTTGTGCGCCATGTTGAAATGATATCTCATGTATCGTAAGTCATGAACTTTGCGAGTTCCTTTACACATGAACGATGCACATTGTATTCTGCCGACAGAAATAATTTTTTCTGTCACAAGTACGAATACTGACGAGTCAGGATGAGATGATCGACTTGCCAGGGAACAAAAATTATAATGTTTAAAACACATTCAAGGCGACTGTGTTTTCTTCAACGTTTGTCCCTAACGAACTGACTTCAACAGTTCAATAACATGATTGTTTTCCTCTAGTCTTATTGTCCTCTAGTCTGTCACGGCTTGGACTACAAGACAGCTGTGACTTTGGTTTTTACAGTTGGTGATCAACGTAAACCACTCCAGTTTTTTTGTAACATGGAGAAACAAGATGAATATTTCAGCCGCCAGAATCACTGAACGCTGTTGCGGTAAGGTTAATGTGTACCAGGTGGGGTTACTGGGTAGTTACGTGACCTGTGATCTCTTAATTTTACTCTAGGCGCAGCACTTGAAATATATCGACGCAGAGGGGTCAGGAACCTAAAGTTTGGGATAAGCAGAGCAGCTCATTAGAAATAGAACAGAGCAGTAGTTCAGTATACCGCTGACGTGACGGAAAAAAGCGCCCAATATACTTTTGATGGATTGCCCGTTTCCTGGATTGAATTTCGACCACTCAAAGAAGGTAAGCATTTTTTTCTGCCTCAAGTAGAGTTTTTCCAAAAGGTTTTGGGGAAATTGTTCTCCATGATGTGCCTATCTAATTACCATAATAAAATTTGCCCCATTTGCATTTGTAATAAAATTTATACGTAATATCTTTCTTGAATATCCCTCGGTAATTGTATATCAGCAATGTATCACTAATCAACTCGGGCTCTTCCGCAGCGTTTCCGTTCATCACGTGACGAGGGCACATGACGGCGTTATTAAGCTAGTTGAAAGTACAGTGTCCTCTACGGTCATGCTAACACTGAGTCAACAAAATTAGGCAGGGCAATATTATTGTAGAAAGTACATGACATCAGTCCTTTATTTATTAAAATGCGTAAGCAGCTGCCTCACTCGCATGATGAAATACAAAAAAAATTTAGGCACACTGTACTGACTTATGTACATTTATGCACGTGGTACTTGCATGGCTGACTGTCTTCCGTAAACTTTGCAAGATTATGGCCAAATCTTCACCTGATAAAAAGAGACTGTTAGGGATGGGATGTTGCGTGCAGCCAGTGTTATACACGTGTCTCCCCATTTCAGAGAGAACTGAATATTACCGCAGTTGAGGGAACTTAAAGTTGAAGGGCTCTGCCCTCTCACTTCGCAAGTCATTGTGGGAAGAATGAGGTCTTTCTTTGCCGGTTGTGCATAAGGATTTGTGAGAGTCGAAGATTGGGGACAGGGTTTATTAATTGGATCACAAAAGCGAACACGATTTTGTGACAACAAATCAAATATTTGCACCTCAAATTCGCAGAAGTTGTGCACTGCACATGTCAACTCAAGCAAACTCACGTATCACTTTTTGTGACGTCAAGTCGCTTCTCTTGCATTCGCCTGACGCAGAACCAGCCATTAGATAGCATACCTTTTTTGCCTTTAGTGAGTCAAAATGATATTGTGTGAGGCTGTAATACATTTTAGAGAACCGATAATCGGCAGCGATCCTTTGATGACGAAGAGAGCGTTTTATCTGTGAATTTTTATTTCTTGACGTGTTATCACAAAAGTTTTGCTTTGGCAATCGCATCGATCTTTCAGGAAGTCACGCCTGTTTTTTTTCTGGAACAAAAATGAAACAGCGAGAAGATTGATGGAGCAACCATCCAGACATTGAAGGGTAAATATTCACAGAGATTGTGACAAACGTTTCCGCTTGACTTTACTGCGGTCAATGTCGCGATCTATGATACATAAAGTTTTACTCTTCAGTAAGTTTTTATTGGCGCCGCAGTTTCTCCATTCTTCAAGATCTGCAGTTAGCCCCCATGTAAAGGCCGGAGCACAGGCTCAATGTTGCTAAGAGCTCAGTGATACAGTGATTCCTTTCGATGGAATTTGTGGTGAGCTAATTATTACCAAATACAGCGCTCAAGAAAAGGCCTTGTGTTGCGCCTTCAAATCCTCCCTTAGGGAGTGATAAGATAGCGCCCTGCTGCGTGGCGTGTGGTTGGTAGCCTGGAGTATGTCATCCTGCTCTCTATAGACCTTTTTCCTGTGATGTAACGATCGTGCTGGACCTCTGATGTGTTGTGATGGTAATGAGTGCATAGTGTTGCGATAGTAATCTACTTATTCAAGATAAACTAGTCAAGGATGCAGCGTTCGCACATGCGCTTGCACGTGGTTGAAGCTGCCTGTAGGAATATATACGATCACCGTGGCCAAGGCGGTCCACACATGTGGTGGTATTGTTTACATTTAGTCACGTGGGTTAAAAAGGTCTATACCATGAAGCACGCCCAGTCATTACCCATTAGTACCAGCTTTATCGCTGGATTTTAATTTGCTGTGATTGTTATAAGTGCGCTGGTCTTGTCATTGTAATCAGTAAACGTATAAAAAAAATATAGTGACAGATCACATGTCCTTTTGGGCAACATAAAAAAAAATTCTGATTAAAAGATAATTAGCGACAGTGATAAAGAACATAAATAGTACAAAGTGGGAGCAATTACCTGCAAAAGCAGGAAAAGGAAAGACACAACATATTTGCCTTTTCTTGTCTCCAACCAGGGGCTTCAGACCGATACCCGTCGGAAACGGAATTCGTGACAGGCCGACATAAATGAATATTTATGACGTGAATTAGCAAACACAAAACTGGTAAATAGCTAGGCGTAAAGGAATTAGCCAACAGTTCTATGCGCAGTATTTTGTAATGGGATTAGCCAACATTTTGTTGGGCAATAGTTTATAACGTGACGTCGGTAGTTGCAGAAGGGTGTAAAGGAAAACTAAGTTGGGAGTGCTAAATTTGCAAATAGAGGGTCAGAAAACAGTTGACAAAAAATGTAAGGATTTATTCTACCTAGCCTTTTCTGTTACATTGTGGTGTAATTGTACACATGAAATTAACATTTCAAAGGGAAGGCACATATCGGGGGCGTATGAAATTCACGTAGTATCAAAGATTCACCAGGAATCGTGAATTGCTTAGAGAAACATAGAGCAAGGAACAGGACCGATGAAAGGTTTGTTATAAAGTTTCCCAGAGCCAAGGAAATGTTTCAAGTAGCATGCTGTTTTTGTTTTTATGGCGCGTTCAGCTACTCAGGCTATTTGCGCCAACAACTTTATGTTTATTCATAAACTTTATTAATCAGCATCACATTATAAAGTTAGGAAGAAGGTCCAGTTTTAGATGCAGGAGGAAATCGGGGTACCCGGAGAAAACCTGAGAGAGCGAGTGCGGACTGGAAACCAAATGCAGTTAAAGCTTGGGCCAAGTAGGGACTCAAACCCGGGCCTTATTGGTGCAAAGCGAAAAAATAAAAAGGCTACGCAAACCTGCACCCCCTTTCATGCAATAACACCCACGTTTTGATGTGATGAGTCAAGCAAGCCCCGGGCAGTCACAGTATCTCCTTCGCAAACAACTTAATGCGCAGTCGTGCAGAATTAATGCATATGGTCAGCAGAAACTGCACCAGTGCCATCAAAATACAGAAGGCACTTTTCCCGGTGAACATAAAAAAACTAAGATCTCTTATCGATATCCCTGCAGGCGAAATGTAATTCTTTATAAACAAACATTTTTCCTGCGGTGACAATAAATTGAAAATGTTTATTTATCCACGAAGAGAACAAATTATAATAGAAACTCAGTGACTTGTGACACAAAGAGAAAGCGTCAGTTATATCACAAGTGGGGCATTAACGTATAGGCACAAATTCAACAAAAGTGTTTGAACATCTTAGAATTTTGTTTTGGGATTAAGGTTTTTGTTGTATAATCATTTCCTTGTTTTCCTCCATTGGTAATTCTAATATCCTTTGGACAATTGCAAAAGGCTGTAAGTTCCTTGTTTGATCGTACTTAAGCCTACTTCCACTCTGATAATTTCAACGTGGAACAGCGTAACATTCCACTGTGTAAAATATGAACAATACTTGTAACCTCTAAATTATGTATGGGCATTCAATGTCACTCCATTGCCAACTCCATTTACTAAAACGATTCGCAAAGTTGAGATGAAACTTTTAAACGGAACTCCCACGTCTCACTGGGATTTTTCCTTTTTCCGAGAAAGCTTTCCAACCGACAAATATCACACATCTCCGTTTAATTGGCACGCAAGCTGTGGATTCCACACGAAAAAAAAATCTTCAATTCTGTTTTGGCCCTCTCTTTGTCTTTGGAGCCAGCAGCCAAATTAGGCCTGTGCACCTTCTGTAATTCCATATACTGTTGGATTTGAGTCACCCCATAATTGTCATGTCCATAACTGTGAGTATATCATCATAATATTATGTTGTTTACGAGTGCCGAGGATGTACCCAATCAGTGGACAATGGGAAACGGAAGGGTTTATCAGTGTGCACCCCAGTCAGCCCTCGTCCACCTGTACCCCCGCCCAAGACGTGTCACCTGCCCAGCCATAGAACAAAGACGATCACACTGCTTAGTATCTTCGTAATTAGGTTTATTCCTATTCCCGTTTCTCCACTCAGTTTGTTGTGTCTTGACACCTCTTCTCAATTATTAGATTCTGTGACTTTGTCGACACAGTGTGGTGATTGTATACAATAGGCGTGCCAGTCCGGTATAAATGTCCCCCGGGGCCCTAGCGGACGTGGACTTTGAGAGTCATTTTCGTGTTGCCTTGTTCCACAAAGTCCTGGATGAATAAAACACAAACTCAGCGCTGTAAATCGTAACTGCTCTACCGTGGCGTGGTCACTGAGTGGTATTGTTGGATTTCCAGGTTTCCCTTTGATTTCGTATCAAGGACCACTACTTTAGGTATATTCCTGCCTGGTCCTTTCTGGTTGTGCATCATTTTCTTCTACGTGTGAGTTTGGTAAACCCTTGTAGGCCTAATGTTTACCATTCGTATCTGTCGATGGTGAAAACGCGTTTTGGGTTTTGCTGTTTTCCACCGTTTTAGATTTGAGTTGGTTATTTTCCCGCACGTGCAGTCGTTGAAATAGGCCCGCGGAACAGACTATGATCACTGATCATCTGGAAATGCCACTATAACTTTCTGGACGCCTGACCTAAAGGTTTTAGAAAGTCCCAGTGCATTATCGCCCCAATGCCGCAACGCTTGAGTAATTTGGAAGTGTCCGCCGAGTCTTGATATTTACCGCAAGCGCACTTTTGAACTTATCATCAGTCGCCGCAATTAATCACAATATAGGCGAAGCCCATGTAAACTGACACCGCGACCACTCAACCAGCGTCTTGTACATCACCAGCCGGCATATGCTAACCTCGGTCATACTTCACGGCATGCTGCGCCAGCAAATCCAGCATGAATATCCCACCCAGAGAGGCGGAAGATTACCGTATTATCGGCACCTCAGGGCGACTGTATCCCCCGGGGCTACCAGCCCGCAAGCTGGGTCGCACCCGGTCGTCGGTCGGCTCCCCAACTCCCCTGGCACATAGAAAAACACATCTCTCCTGTTTTTCGGTAGAATAATACAAGATGTTGTTCTGTTTATATGTGTCTTAATACTTGTGGTTTGTTGCCGGGATATGGATATGACACCTGGGATTCAGCCTTAAGTTAACGGTAGGTATATTAAAGTGAGAGAGAGAGATAGGCCCAATAATGAATGGTTATCTGTTGTGCAGTTGATGACCAACTCAACGAGCCTTTTAGTCATGTTAGTAGCTGAGACAAGAATAGGGCTGGGGTAGTGGTAACTGCCCTGTCTGAACCATTGCCCCTCACCCCTTTGGAAAATTGGGCTTTTTTGAGGGGTGGTGTTGTCACAGAATATATATACATGGATGTGGTCCCCAAGTGTGGACTAAGACCTATCTCAAGGCCGGTTTATACTTGGTGCAAAAGCAAACACAAACTCGAATTTGTGACGTCAGATTGAAATTCCCGCTACGTATTAAAAATTATGCTTGAAACATTTCAACTCCAGCGAAAGATTGCTCCATATCATTCATGACGTGAAATTCGCTTCCCTTTCACATTCGCGAGTAGTATGAACCAGCATAAAGGTTTTTGGAAGATCCGTTCACTGTTCAGACTCAGCGGCGTAGCGGGGGGGGGGGACTGACTCCCTGTGGGAACTCTTATTGCCCGTCCCCCTTTCAGATAAGCCTGACTTCGCCACTGCGTGGTCTTATTGCTTCTAGAAGTCATGCACGCTGACTCTACGTCCTGTCGGTCTATTTTGGGAAGTGGGCGTGTCGTCAACGTTTTTGTCTTGTGAAATCAAGGTGACAGAGTAGGTGAGGAAAATCCCAATAACAAATACCCACTTGATAGGGCTCAATTTACGGAGGCTTTGCTGCTTTTAATACAATATTTTCGTGTGCTACACACGAGACTCGTATCAAATTCAAAATACAAAACAAAAACCTTACAAGCTCTAACCGGAGGAAAATGTGGCCCTGATGCTTGTTGTTTTTTCAACATATGTGATTTTAACCATAATCTCCTGGATATAATCATCATGATTTGCGGTTGAAGACTGCAGTCACTAATATGCGTATTCGAGTACGGAAACCAGATAGACAGGGAATTGTGAAACATTGAACTTCTCACTTTGCCTTGTGTAGTAATTAGAAACTGTGGCATATAAGGTCACTGGAAATTAATTTTTTAATTTACATCTACATTATCGCCTGCTTTTCACGCACGACTGGAGTTTTACAATATTTTTTCTGGAAGTGTCTGCTGTTCAGCCAATATTTCTCGGACGAATTTGCTTTCAAATCCTGAGTTCCATTGACTTGCACGCAAATACACACTGTACAATGTAGTAAAACGAATGATTTTGCGCGCACAACGTGTCTACCGCATGTGTGATGTTCATAGCGTCTACGCAGTCCACATCAAACCGTCATTTCACACCTTGTTTATTTTGTAAATGCCACGGTTTGCCAAAACTTCGGTGTTCAACATTCAGGGTGTTTAATTTAACAACACGGCGTGGTTGTACAGTGTTTGTAACACATTTATTTATTTATACGGTTTTATGCAAATTTTCGTCCTCTTCAACGCTTAGTACTAACATATGTCAGACTTTGGTCCCTCAAGTCACTTTGGATGTGCAGAAAGTGAATGCATAAAATGTACAAATAGAAATTCCATTCCTTATCGTTTTTCTGTTTCGGTCTGTTGTTAATGCACACGTGGCCTATTAATGCTGTTGCCTGTCAACGACAGTACAATACAATACGATAGTATCAAAACCAGCCCAAACGAATTGCACTAACGCTGTTTCTTGATCCTTGTACATTGAAATTTAAGCCCCTTTAGGTTTATACAATTGCAAAGGAACTTGAATTTTTTAAAAAAGATGATTATCGTCCACCGATTTCAAGTATCGCCCGAAAGGTGGAATTGAACCACTCCGACGCTAATCGGCTACAGATTTGAAGTCTGCACCCCACACCAGTGAGGCTCATCCGGGCATTTTATAATATTTGCAATTGTGCTATATATTCAGCCTCTTAACGCCATACATATCAGTCACGGTGGGCAAACGAAAAATGTATAGAAACATGACTTCTCTGCCATGAACAGAACATTTGTAATTGCTGAATAATTATCCTTCAAAAACAGTACTACATAATAGATTTTGCATGTAGCCTTCGACTTTTGTTACACAAAGAAATGTTTTACGTTGTTTTCGGCAGACGCTACTGCGTTTTCATTTTGTGCATAGTTGTAGTGTAACCTTTGAACTCACCTTATTGATTATGGCTTCACGATGGGAATGCAATGATGTGGTACGTGGACGCGTGGCCGGGTTGTGCACATATTCATAATAAACATGTACACGTACATGTACATGTACTGTACAGTACATGTGCATGTACATGTATACTTGTGTGAGTATACAAAATAAATGCACATGTACAATGTACATGTACGGTACATGCATACATATACTGTACATGTTACATGTACATCCATACAGTGTACATGTATATTGTACCATAGAGCAAGAAAACAGATTGATCTGTGATTGTACACACAATCTGTCATTGAAAAAAAAAAATTGATTACATGTGTTTTTATAATTCCATGATATAGAATTTTGTGTATAAGCTAACCAGCTTCCGATCAACAGACCTCAGGCCAGAATCTTTCAGGCATTGTTCAGGTGGAGAATCCAAATTAATTGAGAATGTGGAGGCTAAATTTCAACCCACCACAGGCCATGGATTCCTTCCTCAGATTATGCAATGTTGTTGAAGGCAGTGTTCCAACACAGCACTGACTAATCCTCCTGATACAACAGGAAGTAGGCCGCGGGGGAGGGTTGGCATAACTTGAACTTTGCTGGGCATGAATTGAAATGTGTTTGGTGACCTTCGGTTATTGGGGGTAATTAGCCCTTCCCTCGCTTACGACAAAACTGAATTGACTGTAAGTTATTTCATGAACGATAATTGGAACATTTGAGTTGAGGGCCAGCGTACTGCATTGTGTTTCCGCTACAAGTTGAGATTTTTTTCATGTGGAGTTTCATGTGGGAAGACAATTTGAAAGTGAGTTTGGATGCTTTTCCCATCAAATAGTGTTTTGTTATGTGAGAACTCGAGAAGTGATCCCGCGGTATTCCCGCCGTGTCGGTCGGTGTTCGGTGCACTGTCTTGTACAGCGCACTTTGCTTTATTTTTCTACAACCAGTACTCAGTTCCCGACCACGAGCGAAGCGATAGTTTTTGGACCTAACTTTCCTTTAAACAAAGTTACGTATAAATGTTTAAATGGAGAGACAGGAGCAAAACTGGATGAAAGTGCTTGAGGGAAAATTTTCTTCACCTTTTTTCGAGGGGGGGGGGTTGTCTGGGATTCCATTTCAAACCAACAGTGCAAAACTTCCAATACAGAGACTGCGGAGCCGATTGGAACATCAACTAAAATTCAAATCTCATGCCCGGTTACCCTAAATTCTGCAACTTGGTACCCCCGTCACATATAGCATGCTTGGCGGTAAGATAATTACATGTACGTACACCCGTATCAATTAAATGGTTTCCTTTGCAGAACAAGACAGCAATGCGCTACAGCCTCCAGTTGGTTCAACCACTTAGCTTTGGTTTAGGAAAATGATTCGCGGCAACTCTGTTTGCACTATTGTTTCACAAGCAGAAGACAACATTCTTAGTGCATCCATTCCCAAGGACGCATGGACAGTACGTGCAGATTTTTTTCTTGTAAATAGCTCACATGACCACAAACAAATTCATTTTAAACGGTGAAAGGGATGATTGTTTGGCGGGAATGGCAAGTTAATATGATTCCTGGATAAAAAAAACAATGCGGACTTGTTTTGTTTGAAGGTATGTTTGAGTAATTTGTTCAGTTGAATATCCTAATGGCAGTGGCGTAGCTAGGATTTTACAAATGGGGGGGGGGCAGCATCTTTATGGGGGGGACCAGCTTTCAGTGGTGTGTTTTTTGGGGGGAAATTTTCGTTAGCCTTGTTCGGTATCCATTCATCCTTTTTCTAGTGGGGGGGCATCTGGGGGCACCGGGAATTTGGGGGGGGGGGGCGTGCCCCCAGCCCCCCCCTGTGACTACGCCACTGCCTCATGGAAGGATGACATGGAACTCTCCTAGCCTTCGTTCCCCCTGAAAAAAACATCAACAGGATTTTGTTTCCTTTTGAAATATTTGACTTACCTGTACCATCGGAAACAGACACTACATGAAAACTTGTGGAAGTTCACTTCCTTGCTCGAGATAGCGTCTTCCCCCCTTTTTCGGGAGGTAAAAACCACATAATTATCAGAAATCCACAGGTGATGTCCCATGGAGCAAGGAAACAGACACCACACGAAAACTTCTGGAAGTTCACTTTCTCGTTCGAGATAGCGTCTTCCTCCTTTTTTTCTGGGGGTAAAACCACATAATTATCATAAATCCACAGGTGTTATTTTGGGCTTTTTACTCCAATTTGGCAAAGTTCAAGCATGAGGTACTTTACGACGAGACACCCATCCCCGGCCTTGGCCAGGGGTTATCAGGTCAGGGGAGAGAAGCGGCATAGCCAAGGTCGGCCCGGAAAGTCATTCTTTGATCAAGTTTCCCTCGCAAGCTATACCTGATTTTTTTTAATGGATTTGCCTTCTGTGACATTGTGATATCCACCACTCATACTCTACTTCAGAGACCTTATAGGCTGTGACTAACACAAATTTCGGGTGCTGTTTATTAAAGTGTCCAAGAAGACTCCACACTAATATAGAAATGACCAGTCAATAAATTAATGTGCATGGTTTATTCAGTGTAACTAGTCAATGAAAACTTTTTACAGCATAAACATGTATACATGTATGTACATGGCCGGAAAAATGTTAAAGTTTCTCAAAGAAGCTGATTTGCACAGCGGGAAGGAAAAAAGTAAAGGACACTATCTCTGCACTAACAGAACGACGTCACAGTGTTTTGATGCGAAATAAGTTTACCACACACGAAACTGAATGGTTGTTTTTATTTACTAACCACAACATTTGAGGACAAATGGTGTGATGAACATCCAGCCACAGTCGGTAAATCCATCACAGTCCATTTGTCCTTGTTATACGGGGAATAGATCGTGTATCGTGGACTTAATTGCGTATGGTGTCCTGCATATTAAACATATCTGTTACTAGGGTTGTTCGGGTTCATTTGCTCTCACGAGCTCAGATGTCCTTATCTAGTGGACGTCATTTTCTCGGATACAGTCGATGGTTGATCATTGTGATGCATCTGTTATTATCTATTACTTAATACTTATCCAAGCGATTTCTCATTTGCCGGTCGGTTTGGGCGGGCCACCTGAGCACGTCGGCACGCTATGCACTAACTTGACACCATATTTTCATGTGCCTATAATAAATTATGTTCAGCTCCAGCGCCGTAAAAGGAACTTGACCCACTGTGAGAAACTGAATCCGCTTTGGTGTTGATGAACTTAAGGCATAGTTTACATCTACCTGGGGGGGGGATATCAACGATTTTATCGACATTTCGCAAGTGGAAGGTGTTGTTGACCATTACCCAAGACGGGTCAAAAAGACCGTTGTTCAAACATTGTCACGATGTGTATGTTTAATGTTAGCGTCAAAAGGGACACCATTAAAATAAATAAGTGTGCAGGTTGAACAGTTTCTTTTAAACGCTGTCACAAAGGTTAGAAGTAATAACGACACAATCTCAAATTGGTTGTAAATGCGATCAATCTGATTTGGGGTGCTTTGGTCTTTTGTTCGGGCCTATATATCCATGATTCTGTTGCGCAAAACGTTCCGTGAGGCTGAAACAGGTATCTTGGGGATAAGCCTATTGAAACATTTAGCTTAGTCCCGGTTAGGACTCCTTGAAAAATGCAACTCGCACGTGTGAACGAACGAACTCAAACAAAAACAGCTGTGAAATGCATGTATGGTTCTTGCTTTGTTTGGCTTCAAAATTTTCGTAGTAAAAATATCCTTGGGGTTATCAGCTTTTAGTCCACCGCATACTGCCGGTATTCCATGCATGAGTGGTAATGGTGCTCGCAATAGCGATGAGATAGACTGGGTGTGTTTGTTCAAGATAGGCACGCGTCAATCAAGTCAGTGCGCCAGCTGGGGATACACTGGTATACCTGTCGAGCGTCGTCAGAACGGAGGAAGACAAAACATTGCGAAATGATTGAGCGCACGATAATAATAAAGGGGATTGTGGATGCGTTCATGCTTAGTCAACACGCCCCTTGGCACTTCCGATGATAAGGCGATTTGATTTCCCTGAATCGTTAACCACAAGGCACTTACCCCATAATATACAAAAAAGGAAATCTTAACCAACACAGAGAGTGACAAACAAAATGTGGCAAGATGTACAGCAATTGGCAAGAGTGATTTTGCACAAAGATGCTTAAAAATTAGTGACGTCTAAAACAAAAGTTATGCAGTGAAATTACTGCATGAAAGTCTCAGTTTCTAAGAACACGTTTGGAGTCAAATTGTCATGTACAGGTTGTGCTCCATATTGGATCGAAACCAGAGGATTGTTTGCACAAGGATAGTGTTCATTTAAAAACGCACAAAAGTCAGGGTTTTGGTATTAATAAAAAGCAATGACAAATGATTACTAAACTCTATAAAGATTAAAAAGTAAAGCGTTTAGTGTTAGTAATAAGAAGAATCTTCAGGCGAAAGCTGTTTTAGGTACGCCTTGCGTAAACAGTTTTTCTCGCTCTTGAACATTTGTTGACGACAGCTTGTCTTTTGGAGGAAAGTATTACTTTCGATTGTTCCAGCCACTCCAGTGTTTTTGGGCTAATAAAGATGAACGTATAAGTTTGTTGCCGACGCATCATGTAGCTGGCTATTTCTCTGTTTGCGTAGCTGCTGTTGCTGTTCGTGTTTTGAGACTCGAACTGGATGCCACTGATTTCATTTCTAGTCATCGAGGCTTCCATCGATTTTGAGATGATTTCTTTAGGCAGCTAGATGGCTCTGGAATAGCCGACAGTCTGCAACGAACTATCGCCCCGATGACCTGCTTGAAGTATGGGTGCTTGGTGGCATAGATGGCTGGGTTGATGCAACTGTTGGCCAGGATGATCGCCCCGGCCCACGGGATGAACGGCTCGCTCCGCGGGATGACCAGAGCTGCGCAGTACGGTGTGATGCAGAGGATGAAGGCGCACACCACGTAGAAGAGGTTCTTGGTAATTTCCACCTGTCTCCGGCTGATGTTCTGACGGTGGCTGCTCTCCGCCGCACCGGCTGGGTGAACTGGGACTGGGTGGAGGAGGAGTCGGCCTGCTCGGTGATGTTCCTGGCGTGGTTGCGGACGTGGCGGAAGACGGCCACGTAGCACACCACGATGGTGACCATGGGGACGGGGTAGATGAGTAGGGCTTGCGTCAGGCTGTAGTAATCGGACAAGGGATGGGAGGTCTTGTGGGTACAGGTGCCGTACTTGTCGTCATACCCCAACTCCCCAAGTCCAAAGAGGAGTGGAATGACGGCAATGAAGAGTGAGATTCCCCAGGTCAGGACCACCATCAGCACGAGCTTCCAGCGACTGTAATACGCCTTGTACTTGTGCATGGGTCTGGTAATAATGACAAACCGGTTGATGGCGATGGCTGCAAGAGTGTAGACGCTGCAGCTCACGCAGGTGAAGATCACCACGGCAGCGATAGCACAGACTGCCCCGTCAATGGGCCAACCGTCTGGGCTGAGCAAACGCCACGACGTTCCAGGGTAAGACCAGGCAAGTGAATAGGTCGGCCAGGCTCAGGTTGACCACGAACACATTGGTGGCCGTGCGTAGCTTCCGTGACAAGATCACGGCGACTATGACCAAACTGTTGCCCGCCGTGCCCAAGACTGAGATAAGAGCGAAGAGGCAAGACACAACTATTCTTTGGCGCATGTCATCAAATCTGAAGAGCTCGGTCATGGTCTCTGTGGTCCCACTCACAGGAATAGTATCGTTGCTATCCATGACTGGCAGTCTCTCAAAAACGACAGTGGTGGGACCTCAAAGAAATACCAATCCGTCCAGTGATTCCGAATCGTGAAGACGTCCACGCATTTGTTCAAGTCACTGACCTGCTTTCTGATTCAAGCTGGCAAAACAATTCTTGTCGCAGTGAACCCGCGTCTCTCCATGTTGTGCCGATAAAAGACGCACAGCGTCCGCGGATCCTGATTTCGACCGACTGAGCGAGCGTCCTTGTGCTTTAATTACTTGCCGTGGTATATATAGCTGAGCTCAACCTGCGTTCTCTACTCGGCAGGGGGAAAATTTCCAATTTGTCTACCTGGCTTGTGGCCGTCGTGACGCTGATTGATAACGTGGATAGCCGAAGATGTCACACAGCACCTCCAATACCGCCAGTCCTCTGAACACCGACTGTCCATCAACGGCACTCAGTCTAAAAGTTTTACGAGAAAGCCCAACTGCGCATGTTCATTGACAACCAGCGCAGATCTATCGTGTGCATGCCCGTATGGCGCATGACCCTGGGACGTGCAGAGAAAGGCGCTGAATGAACACAAACAACAATTCCAGATGTATAGTAGATGAGTGGCCTCTTCCGCTCAGATGATTACACAGTACAAGATCACAATTTTTAAAAACGCTCTCTGCAAGCGGTGGCTTGTCCGTCTGTCGCGCAGCTACAGTAATCATAACCACAAGTGTCTGTGACGTAAACATTAATATGTGCTAATGGGAGCGGCATGGCGTAGGCACTGTAACGAGCAAAGACAACCACATACATGTGTTGACTTACAGTCGAATAGCAGTCATTTGTACAGCGTTGCTGTCGCGGTGCACTGCATGGTGCAAATTGTTAATTTGATCTGATATTAACCGGACGCGCCTGCCACGTGGGCTCCTTCGCCAATTATTGTGGTCCGCCATGGGGCCACTGACTACGCCTTCCCCCGTTTTATTGTAACTTCGCGTGTAGCAAAATTATCAAAAGGAAAATGGCTCGTGAAAATTATAATCAAAGGGTGTACTGTCCCAATTAAAGAAAAATTCTCCGCCTGGCCGAGGCGCTTAAAAAGTACCCCTATAAATTCTTTTGAAAAGAGGGGTCTGCGTGGGCCAAGAGATTGTGGGATTGAGTAAATATGGCCCAGGATCATCTCTGCAGACTCAGGGGCGCCCATCTGGGGGCAAAGCAGACAAAAATGTGATAGAAAATTTGTCAGAAGAGCCTGCATGATAAAGGTGGGTGAGGGATGTCATTGACAAATGACTGCTGAGACTTGGGACCGTTCAGTGTTTGGGGGGGGGGTGAGTTTGTTTTGGGTGGATAATTAAAAATTCATTCGTTAACATACTAAAACTTGAAACTCAAATGAAATCTGAAGGACCAAAACACTCATTGTTTTTTTGTTTTAGAGGCCTCAGGGACTTCAGTTGCCTTCCGAGTTCAATGGGGCTTCAAACTTTGTTGATTTTACACTGTTTTCAATGGAACTTGAATTAGTTCAGTGCACCCCAAAGATCATGCAAGGATCCACGTTATTGTATTAAACCTCTTCGATCATACAGCCGTCGTATAGCAACCGGTCGCCTTAAGCGCGCGCGCCTCAGCACGGCATGTGAACCTTGTCAGGCGCTTTTTCCTGCAGAAAATGAGTCTACACTAAGTCTTTTTTCAGGGCAAGGTTAGCACGGCAGTGAAATATAAAACCCTCCTCCTACATAAACCCACTGAAATTAAATTAATCTGATTACAATTGTAGATGAATCCTGTCTGTGTCGATTACAATCATTAAATGGCATTGTTCATGTTTATTGTTCGTGTTTATGTTCACTTCAAAAACCGTCGTTTGTAATTTTTTGGCCCACGTGTCTGTGACTGAAATGCGAAGCCTGATCAACTATTATGACCCGGCTAGCTGAACTAAATGCATTTTAGGGTGGAAATAGGGGCGGGGACACTGAAGGTGCATCGAATGGGCTTGGTGATAGTTTCAATAGTACAGGAGACACATTCACTAAAGAGTACGTTTACGTAAAAAGTGCAAGCGACAGCCTGGGAAGGAAACACAGTTGTTTACTTCGTTAATTCCTGCCACCCTGGGCTCAGTAGGCTGAACCTGCTGCAGCTTTCAGTGTTTCCCCCGTTGTTGACATGACCATGGGTGCCGACATTTGGTGAAGTAATCATAATGTCAGTCGCTCCAAGGATTATATCACGCAAGGCCAACGGAGACAGGAAAAAGCACAAGCTGCGCCAAAGAGTCAATGATGATAGCTAGAAAATCATAAGTGTTTCCGTTCGCGTGGTTAAAAAAACAAAAATGAATCCTCCTTCCTTGCTGGCGCACTGATGTCTTTTTGATTGCACACGGGGCAGAATTGTCAACAGTTCCCAGGTTGCCCACATAGGGCAGTAGTTGTGTGGGTACTGTAAGAAAATGTGTTCCCTTTATATTGGACTACACCACGGAGCTATACAGGCCATGAACGACGTGGTTGAATTTACAAAAGAGAGACCTGCCTAGCAAAGTGTCTTAACGCGTCGCTAGTGAGAGCGCTCCTTCTTCGTTTTTCCTTTTGTTTAGTCTTTGAAATAAGTGCTCCCTGTTTAATAACCCGTTATTGACCTAACAAGTAGCTGTTTTAGCGCCACCAGCGTTTTCGAATCTGAGTTTAGACCCGTTTTCTCCGTATTAACCTCAATACAGTAGCCCATCGATTAAACTGGCTCGACGGCACAGTATTTACATTTGACACAGAGGGCGCACTTGCAAAAAATAGGGGTGCACTGAACCAATTCAAGCTCCATTGAAAATAGTGTAAAATCAACCAAGTTTGGACCCCCATGGCAGGTAACTGAAGTCTCTGAGGCCTCTCAAACGAAAACAATGTGTTGTTTGGTTCTTCAGATTTCATTTTTTTTTAATTTTTAGTAGGTTAACCAATATTTTTTTTGATTATCCGCCAAACACAAACTCACCCCTCCAAAAGTGAATGCTCCCAATCTTCTCAGCGGCCATTTTTCAAATGACATTCCTCACCTTCCTCGGGCTCTTCTGACAAATTTTCTATCACATTTTTGTCTGCTTTGCCACCAGATGGGTGCCCCTGAATCTACAGAGATGATCCCGGGCCATACTGACACAATCCCACCATTTCGTGGCCCAAACAGACCCCTCTTCTCGAAAGAATCTGTGGGGGTGCTTTTTGTGCACCTCCGCCTGGCGGAGAAATTTCCTTGAATTGGGACACTGCACTTGTACGAACAGCCGGCTGTTGCAGGGCAAATATCGCCAATTTAAAGTTTGCAGCTAAAATGGATCGAAGACTAGGAATAGGTTCGGTTAGTTTGTTGTTGGTTATTCGAGGCTACGGCTTTTACAGAAATAAATGAATAAATGTAACGAAATAAGGTCCCAGCAAATGCTCCATTACGTTCCCACCGATTTAAACTGAAACAACAGGAGGAAAATTTAACTTCAGTCCCCTGTTGAGTCGATTTTCTCTGAGTTTTCCTTTTGGGGGTCATAATTATCCTAAATTGGCCGAAGGTGCGTAATTCGGGTTTACAAGGTAGCAATTTGGGTGGATTTTGGGAGAGGGCGCTATTCCTCCAAGAAAGACTCGACTCGGTGAACACCTAAGAATGGTTGTAATGTTGCAGAGAGATCATTTAGTGTGTTTCCAAAACTTTCCAGGAAATACTTTTCTAGTATTGGAACCTTTTTTATATTCGTCGTCTCTTCAGTCGTCGGTATATATTTATGTCGGTTCGTTTGCATATAACAGAGGTGAAAATTCCGCTTTTAGCTGATTTCACCTTTTTTTTAGACGTTGACCCTGAATTTCAGCTTTTCTTGTACACTTGGCCTGTACAAAAGTATGGGAACTTTTTACTTTCAGCTTTTTTGTGAGCTGTTTTCAGTGATGCTGTTGTTCAGCGATGCAATGCTTTCTTTTCTTGCTTAATGTTTGGGATTCAATACATTATTAGATTATTTTTTAGATCTTCGGTGTCGTTCCTTTTACTGGAAGCCCAGTGGTAAGAGCCGACCTTTGTCTACGAATTTTCAAGAATGACTTGAAACCATACCATTTCATTGTGGCAATTAGTTTGGTCTCTCTCAGTTTGTCTATGGAACTGTCGGTGCTGCTTTCTGAGATCGACAAGCCCTGTTCCCCAGTTGTTTTGAAACCTATCAACTTCAGCTCCGCCAATACATTCTAGCTTGCATGGTCTGACTGCTCCATGATCGCCTTATGATTTCTAGTTCTGATGGCAAAGCTGTTTGTCAAATTCAATCAGAGGGTGCACTGCTTTAAGGTGTGTCAAATTCAGTGTTGGAAAGCTACGGAGAGTAGACCCAATGCACAAATTTGGTTGCTTGCTGAAGACAACATGGAGCCATCTGCTTGTTACAGTCTACTCAAATTGTTACCTATCTTTACATAGAACAATTAAATACAGTAAAGTTGTGCACTTAATAAATAAAAACTAATCAGGTGCACGAAGGCGCATAAATTATACATTTCATAGTCTACCGCACGAATATTGCTTTTCTACACATTTCTGCGTACCCGCACAACCTCAAACTCCGTCAATATTTTCTACTTTGATAGAAAATACTTCACAGGAATGATTCATATGAGCTCATTTTATTTGCTCGTTGAACGGCAATGAAATTGATTGCATTCCAAACACAATTCTTCATGTTCCTGGAAGGGCGTAAAGCCTGGTTTCCATATGGTCGTTTGTATTCGTAGACGGTCCGAAAAGACGTCAAGACGCAGACAGTCACGGAAGAGACGCCGCGCGACGTCATTCCACCCCCCAAAATTAAACAAAATAGCGCCCGAAACTTGGAACATTTTTGCCCCAAATGCCTTTTTTTTAGGTGGCGATGTTTCCTCCTGGAGTCAAACTGATACTCCAATTTAATATAATTTGTTAATGGTCACCAGCCATTTTGTTGACGATTTGGGCTGCATAATTATGCTAGAAATAAGGAGAAAATTGACAAAATGAGTGGTACTAAGAGAGATAAACATCGTTATACGCCCATCATGTCAGCGTGTGTGTTTGTGCATAGGCCTTCTTGGCGACTCGATACAGACAATCTGGGAAGTTAAACCGGGCTCAACTTTGCCGATCCGTGTGGGGCTGGTTTGCGTCATCGGCAGTGCTTCCGTTTGACATGTTTCCATATGTTTGACATGTTTCCATATCTCTGCGTTTCTTACGTTGATATGGAAACCAGGCTTAAGCGCAGACGACCTTTTGCTTGGAAGCATGATCACTGCAAAAAATTGTTTTCTTTGCAAAAAAAAAAGTATGTATGCAACTATTTTATTTTAATGAAATATACAAATTTCTTTGCAAAAAGTAAAAATAAAATCCCCCAGTCGTTTAAGAAGCTTTTTAAAGGTTGGTTTTTGTACAGCCTGTATTGATTTTGTGGTAAATTTCATCTGTTTTTACTAAATAAAGAGAGGTGTTTCTTACACCCTTTAGCTAGGAATAGCTGTTTGTTTGTTGGTGTGTTGGGGGTGTATGCACCTCCACCTACATCTCGGGACCACTGTTGGAATACACACCAACAAAGTGGGGACTTTTGAACAAGTGGGGACCGAAAACCCGGTCCCCACATTTTTATTTCAGAATTGAGCTCTAAAGAGGGCGATATGCTCCCTGTACCAGAATAAGGTCGGTCCTCAGATTGAGGTGTTTAACCATACGTTGTTTGTTTGGTCCCGAAAAGGAGGTGTGTTTTCTGTCAAAATTGTTTCTTTCAATAAAGAACATAAAGTTAGAGCGCCCTCTTGTGGTTGGGAATTGCCTGTGCACATGCAAGGCCTTGTATAGTGCCTGCAGTTTAGCTGTCCTGCAAACACTTTGATGCGTTCGGCACTTACAGCCGTAGTCATGCCCACACTGTGTGTTGGCTGAGTTCATCAACTGGCGCTGAATATCTACTTAATTTAGAGGTAAGTGAATATATCATTGTGTAATTATTCGGAAATGAGTTTGAAAAGGTTTCAAGACTGGAAAATCAGAACATTCAGAGCAAAGTCATGGTAGGCCTACTTAAATGTAAGTTGTAAACCGTAGCTGAAAATATATTTATTTGAGGGTTTCTGTTATTTTGTACTTTTAGCGGGGTTTTTTTGAAAGTTTTTTCTGTGCAAATGATCAAAAAGGATGTATGTTATCAGTAATAAAGGGCGTCTGGGTTGACTTTCAAATTAGGCCTAGGGCCTATCTCAATAATGCAGGATATTGTGTAATGTCAATGCAGGCCTGGAGTTCATTTACCAGTGGAAAGAAATTACAGAAAGGACAATTCAAGCTTAGGTGGCAGTGCATTTAAATCTTTTGAATTAATTGTTTTATTGTCTGGGTAATGTGGACATGAAACCACTCTGTGATTCTGCAGAAAACCTTAATATTGGGCTAAGTTTTGTTACTGTTAGCCTGTTATTTTTAATCTTCATTTGAAGTTGATCAGTTTTATCTCTGCATGTGATGTCATCTGCAATGAGATCATTAGAAACTGTTTTCTTAAACTATGAGGTTGGTGATAATTATTTGCATTTTGAGCAAAGCGTAGAGGGAAGTAAACCAGTATAATCCATAAAATTAAACATCCATCATCCAAGTGAGATTTTTTAGGGTTCCAGATGGTTCTTATTTGGTGTTCACGTTCCGCAGAATCTCTAAAATTACAGAAAGTACAGGGCTTTTTCATAACAGATTTAGTCCTTTTAGTAAGCAATATTGTTAGAACAGATAGAATAGAATGATCCTTTACCAACAATGCACAATCTGGAAGAGTTTACCAAATTTGGCTAATAATTTGTTGTTTTGCCTTTTTGCACTAGTTTATTTCATTCTGATAATGTTAACTGGCCATCCTTCTTGCATGCCAATGATTCATCAAAGAAACAGTAATATGTTAAATAATTCACACAAGGAACCTGACTGTGATTATTCCTTTCGTTTTTTCCTGTTCTCAACATTGTTATAAGCCATTAATATATCTAAATTATCGCACTTGCTTGCTTGTCACTAACTCATAAAGCTAATGACAGCTGATACATTTTTAGCAAAGCAGAAAAAGAAACAAACCTGGATAAGTCTATAAAGGTATATTTTAATTTTTGTGGGGGGGGTGTGAGATTTCAATTTGTGTCTAGACCCTCTGAATCATTACAATTACATAATATATATACTGTGGAAAGCTGTTTCTTAGCAGATCTGGTGCTTTTTTACTTTTATTTTTACAAAGCAAGGGACCTTTCATACTATGCATATCCCTCACATTTGGGAATACCAATTTCAACTTAGCCAAAAAAGTCAGACCTGACATATGGATCTATATCCCTTTACAAGAATGTGACCCTCATTAATATTACTGAAAACGGTATTTGTACACTGAGGGAAAAACTTTCTTTCGGATTGAAAGATTTTGGCAATCCACTTGACCGTAAATCCTTTTTAAATCACCAGGGTGACACCCATGCAAGAAACTCTTAAAGGTCATTTGCTACTTATCAGATTTATAAAGAAACCCAAAACCAAGTCGGTTTAAGTGTTAATGCAAGCATCCACAAATTAAGAAGGGTAAGGGGTAACTTAGAAAAGTATTTTTGTGAAAGAAAAAAGTTGGAGGGACAAGGTGTAGTGATGTTTTTGCAACCATTTTTTACATATATATTGGTGATGTACTTGAAGGGAATAACTTAACCCTGAAGTGCCTGATATTTTTTACAAGGGACAAAAGGTCAACTTGTTTCAGTTCAGGTCAGGGTAAGGGTAAAGGTTTACACTGAAGGATTTGACATCTGGAACTTTAAGGACAAGGACAGTTAAGGTTTATGACTTTGCTCTTGTGATGTGCCAGGGGAAGGTTTGAGATGTGGAAGGTACACCACATGCAGAAAGCATGGGAAGAAACAAATCAGGCTTACTCTATAAAACATCAAATTCCACTGAATGAATTTTGTTGTTGTAGCAAGATGTTTACTATTAGGTGTCTATTTCCCCCTCTAAAATTTAAAAAAAAAAGTTCAGAGCCTTTTCACAGATGTGGTGCTTTTTACTTTTCGTTTTACAAAATGAAACAAAACTGTGCATATCCCTTCAATTTGGTTAAATCATGCACTATTAACAATAAGCCGCTGATATAGCTAAGAAATTGTAGGCCTAGTACAGTGTACTTGCAACAACACACCAAGTCCATGGTTTATTGCTCCCAAGATACCAACTGGCAGTGCCCTCTTGGCCCTGAAGGCCAGGCTCTACATATGGATACACATGGAGACCTGTTAGCAAGAATGTGACCTTCATTAAATATTACTGAAAAGGGTTCTCAGTGGGGACAAGGCCTTTTAGAGAGAAACTACTCCGAAATTATATCTTAAAAGTTTTAAAAGAAATAGGGGATTACAGAAACTTCCCTCGAATTTTCTGGTCTTTGATTTTGTTTATCGAGTGGATTTTCACTTAAATGGAGTGAAGTTGAAAAGAAATGAGTGTGCACTAAACCTTTCTGTGAAGTCCGTATTCTTTATTATTTTTATTTTCATATTACAGGATGTCTCGTTTAAGAAAATCAAGGATGACCCCATCTCAGCAGGCATGTGAAGCCTGTAGAAAAAAGGAAGACAGTGATGGTTTCGAAGTGCGATACATCGACGATTACATAGGTATGTTACAAAACCTTGTCCTTCGTGACTATGAAGTACGTAGCCAAGAAATATTACGCAAACATTACCAATACTGCCTTTAAAAATACATCTAGGTTCTTAGATGTGTACATAGCACTTTTAAATATGATCAACCTGCATAGCACTATTATTAGTCTTATTATAAATAAACAAATAACTTGTCTCATACTGCCGCCCTCCTCTCATACTCCTCCATCTCCCCCCAAAAAGGTATAAATATTGTTTAATTGTTTGAGTGCAAATTTAAACCAAGTTCCTGAATTTTTCCACATGGTTAGCACATGGCAAATGCTTCATGACTATAATCTTCAGATTGTTGAGTTGAGTTGTTCTTGTTAATTTTGGATGTCAATCTGCAGGACATGGAACGTTTGTGACAAGGGACTTTGCCAAGGGTGACTTTCTCCTACAGTATCGAGGAGAAGTGATTTCCCAATCTGAAGGGGAAAGTCGCCAAGAGAGCTACCCAGTTGAAAAAGGGAGCTTCCTTTACTTTTTTCAGGATAAAGGAAATTCACTCTGGTAAGCTGACTCTGTGGTTTACCCTGTGGTTTAGATGAAATTATTTGTGTGTGTGTGTGTGTTATTTTTAATACTTGCAGCGTTGTACTGCAGGGCAACATTCAATAATGTAAGGAAAATTCATTTAATATTTAAATAAATTTCAGTGTATTTTTTTCTGAATGGCATTTGACAGTAAAAATGAAACAAAAACGTTAAGAACGTTTTAATTGTCAACAATCTTTCAGCGTTGATGGCACCAATTCAGATGGTGCCTGTCGAATGGTAAATGATGCCCCCTTGAAAAAGTCCAACTCCCAAATGAAGGTGATTTCTGTGGACGGTACACCATGTCTTTGCCTGTTCGCTCGCGAGGATATAGCAGCAGGACAAGAGCTAAGGTATGACTACGGTGACGAAAGTGTCCCCTGGCGACAAAAGGTAAGCTAACTGACTGCATTATCGTTTTCAAGTGCATGCAGAATTACAAATAAAGCAAGGCCACAAGTCACAGAAATGTTAAAAACATTTGTGATGAAAGTAGCAATTCTAAATGCAATTTAAAGTCTATATTAGAGGCCCTATTGAAAGAAGCTTCATCGAACATCTGTTTTCAAAAAGTGACAGATCTTCAATGGTAAAATATTTATCTTTAAAAAAGCTTTACACAAAATGCAATTCCAATTTTAAGTTGAAAGAAAGATTGAAAATGTGTTTTGCATTTGTTCTGTGCTACTCTTACAAACTGGTTACCTCCGTTTTAATTTTCTCATGACAGAACATTGATCATCAGTCCTTTGATCATGAGTTTCCCGAGGTATGTACACGTATTTTCATGTAGGTTGTGTTGACTAGGAGCATAGAACAGCTCAAAATTTAAAAGCCGCTCAATTATATTTCACCTTTACAAACTAAATTCAGTCCAAACTGCTTTTTCAAAAAGACACTTCACAAAAGAGATTCAACCATCATCCAAACAATCCCTTTTCCCCTTTATCTTTAAAGTGAAAATGTTTTCATTTCCAGTGAAACTTTCACCTTATTTCCAATGGTTTCTTATCATACATGTACTTTCAGAGATGGGCATCACAGCTCCAGCAACTGAAAACCAGTGCGAAACAAAAACATGTTGGACAGGTAGCATTCAGCAGGCAGTTGGCTATTGCAGAGGGTTGTAATGGTTCAAAAATCTACCTTGGCTTCTTTGGTGAGAAACAGCTACCAGTGGCGGTAAAACGTGTCAATAGTGATCACGTAGGAAAAGAAGTTGAAATACTTCAAAGTCTTCAAGGAAAGTATTTGACAAATGTCTTGCAAACCTTCTGTGTTGAGCAGGATGAAGATTTTACCTATCTTGCATCTGAGTTGTGTGAAATGAATATACAAGAGGTTGTTGAAGCGACGCTTCCTTTTGCCGACAAGCACCGCACAGACGAGGGCCGGAAGAAACTATGCCTTGGGTTTTTAAACGGCCTCCAGGAATTACACAGCCTTGGCATAGTTCACCGTGACATCAAGCCTGCTAATGCTTTGATCGGTATGCTGACACTGTAATTAGAAATTTGCTTATAATAGTACCCTCATGGGATTTTGTTGAAGGTTGCGACACCAAACAAAACCTGACATTAGTGACAAAATGGTTTTGTTAACGTCTTTTTATGACGTATGCATCCTCATAAAATTGTCCGAGCAATTTGATGCAGGGTTATATTTTCATTTAGTGCACTCTTCTTTCAATTTTGCATTGACTGCTTGCCAATGTTTTAGCAGCCATGTGTAAGAGAACATGACCATGGTGTGAAAAAAGGGGACAATGGGATTTTTTGAGCAGGACATGCTGTTTTGGAGAGTTTTCAGTGAATGAAATGATTTTTTTTTGTACAGACACCAAGGGTGATGTTAAAATTGCTGACTTTGGTGTGTCTCGCCGGATGATGGGTCAAACAACTCTATTTACCCAATCCATTGGGACAATCTGCTGGACGGCCATTGAAAGCCTTCAGGGAGAAATGGTGAAATATAAGAAGTCTTCAGATATACAGGTACATATATTTACAAGCCATGAAACATGTTGAATGATTTTAGTACTCATTTCCTTTTAAGGAGGTTAGTATGCAGGTCCATTAAAATTACAGTGTAAACATGGTAAATGTCCATTTTGGAAATATTGTTTTGCATTCTCCAATCTGTTTGAACCAGGACTCATTTCCTTGCTACTCGTGAACGACCAAAAATACAAGATATTATTAAATGGCTTTCTGACCCCCAGCTTCATGTTGAATCTCTCATTACACAGTCCTTGAAATATGAAAGGCAGTTTAATTCATCAGAAAACTTCTACAATGACGTTTTCTGTATGTGAAGAAAACCTGTGTATAAGTCAGCTGAGTACCCTAAAACATTCTGAAGAGAGAAACTGTTTGTTTCTCTTTTTTGTTAAGGTAGATTCCCTGGCTTTTATACTGTTTAAAATGGAGCTACATACCATCACTGCGTAGAGGGGCTTGTAATCTATTAAAGATATAAAGCAAGTTAATTTTCAGATGATTCTTGGAAAATATGTATTTGAGGCTGCACATGTACTTTGATTTCGTATCATAGGCAACTGTCAGGCATGACTACATCATCAAAGTGCCCAATTTGTTTAACTACATATAATATAGTGCTATATGTGAATGCTTTTGACTAAAGCAAGCCAGTAAACAAATGCTGCAGTCCATTTTTGTGGCTTTTTGTAGATGACTGGCTGCCTTGTATATTACATTCTGAGTGATGGACACATCCCGCATGAGACAGCAATTCCCTACTCAAAAGAGCCAGAGGGTGTGGTCCGTAATCTCAAAGCAGGAACCTTTCACTTGGAACATCTTGGGAGCTTCTTGTATATGCAGCCCCTTATCAGGGAAATGGTGTCCTCAGAGGAGAAGGATAGGCCCTCCATAGAATTCTGCTTAGAGAAGTTTCAAGGTAATGAGGAAAGTTTCTCACACATTCAACACAGAACAAAATTTTCATCCTTACGAATTATGTTACTATGTATTGGTAGGTAATTCTGGTAAAATCTGTGAGCATTATTTGATTGTTTTCTTTTCTTAAAAGACCTGTCAAAGCAAACTCTGCAGGTCTCATCAACAAAGGGAACATCATTGGTTGCATCGCTATTAACTTCAAAGGAACAGGTGAGCCTTTGATCACAGGTCCTTTGAGATTCAATTATTAAGAGCGTTGTACTTTAAAACATGTCACGTAGAACTGGATTTTACCTTCAATCACCCAAAACACTTTAGAGGATTTCCATGTATTCATAAGCATTTCCTGTGTTTTATGCAGAGAAAAGTTAAACAACTTGCAAGGGAGACCGCCTGTGCATATACACGTGATTTTGACAGTTTCACCACTCACGTCGTCATTCCCACTGGTAATAAAATTGATTTAATTGCTTAAAAAGCAATCCATGCACTTGCAGGACATGGAGACTTCTCATTCCATGGATGTGATCACTACTATTTTTGGACAAACATATAGTTTGGCTGAAGTTGCCACACACAAGTTGGCAGGTCGCTAGGGATTTAAACCGAGCTGTATTTTTTATCCATTCTTGAAATTGAGGGCTGGATTACCCGAGGATGTCTTTTTTGTTATCGCAGAAATGCTTTGTAATTATGTATTGTTTGCTATCTCCCAAATTAAATAATGAAACCAAAATAGATGCAGTATTACTTTATGGGAATATTATGTTTAATTCATCCTTATTTGTAGATGACAACCAGCTTGCCAAAGAAAGATCTTTAAAGTTTCTTCAGGGAATCGCTGCCAGAGTTTGGATCATCAGCTTCAAATGTAAGGATTTCTAGTATAGAAAGTCTGTTGTAAACATAGCTCCACTGAAAATCACATTTTTTTTAGATTTATTTTTTTCTTTCATTAATTGTCATTGCTTTTGCTGTAATGTAAGTAGCCTTGTCTGCTCCATCTTTTGCCTATTTTCAACACAGACACTGCGATAGCATCATTCATAATAATCCATTAAAAATGTATCAATTTGTTGGGCATAATCTGCCCAAAATGTACCCTATATAGTGAAAAATCTGCATATTTAAGCATGATTCATCGTTTATTTCTTCAGGGATAACAGAATCTTTAGAAAGAGGCCAGATGCTTCCAGAAAAAGATTTTGAAGTAAAAGGAGATACGGTGATGGGAAAAACACATGGTCCAGAACGAGCTAGACTTTGGCAAGCAGAGGCACTCCTTCATACTCATGTTGCATATGTCCTTGGTGCATCAGCAAAGCTTCCTAAGGGTATGAAATATGCTAAGCCTTGATATTTTGTGAGACAAACATGGGAAATATTTACAATAAATATTTTTCACAAATGTGACATTGATTTGCCTATTTTAAAGGATACTTCTTCAAAACACTTGCAGTAGAAGGATATGTTCCACAAGTTAATTTGTGTTTACGTACAGGCAGATCCCTCGGTTTTTGTTACATACATGCCTCATATTGAGACATTCATTTTCTGGATAAAATTTGTAAAATAGAGCAATCGGTTCTGCTCATAATTTTGAAAACACTTAAAGAGCCAGCTTTTTTGGACCATTTCACATGCAGCGGGTGGGATTGTGCCTTCCTTTCTAATAGCTAAATTATCGTGGCCAATTTTATTAAAAGTTTGCCCACCAATAGTCAATATAAATGTTCTGTTTCAAGTAATCTGGTGTAGTTTTGTATGGTAATTTATTCAAAGTTAAAAAGTTCATGCATGAAAACCTGCGACAATATCGTGAAAATATCAAGAGCGCAGATTCTGTCCCACTTGGGCTTTTTAGGATTAATTAATGCATCAAACAGTGTGTGATTTGATACATTTTGTGTGTGTTTCAGACTGCGTCCTGACGCTTCTTAAAATGTGTGGGGCGACAACAGTGGACTCATCTTCAAAACTTACTTCTGTGTCACAAAATCTCATTCGGGTCGTCATTGATTGTGTACATGATACTGACTATCCTTTTGACAGTGCCATCAAAGGTAAAGCCATATTTAAAATCCTAAACACAAAGACTAATGTGATAGAAATAGGTGTGATACTTTGAATTTCTATGAAATTACTCAGAATCAGCAAAAATTTGCCCATAACTATAATTTTCTTTTTCTTTTGTACAGATCTAAGTACAAAATATGAAGTGCCCATTGTCACCAAGGAGTGGCTTTTGGACAGCATTGGCTCATACACAATCCAACCCTTCCAGAAATATCAATTAGAGGATGAGATCTCTGGTGAGCAAAGTTCTGCCAAAGGTAACTTGTTGGTGCAGATTTATATTAGAGGAAATCTTTATGAATGCAGATTTGATTTTTCATCCCTCCGTCACAAGGTTTTCAGCAGAAAGCAGGTTTGCTACAACTATTAAGGTACACTGTGTGATCACATAAACGGTTGCAAAATTCTGCAATTCGCAGCTTTTTAATGGACCGGTTAAACGTCTCCTTGGTATTTGTACTGAATAACAGCTAAATGTGTTTTTATGAAAAACTTCTAGGCAATACAGCCTCCTTTGGAAGGACATCAACGCTAGAAGAACTAGACCTTTCTGAAAAGGTACATGTATTCCACAGTGGCAACATTTTGCAGTACAGTGGCCTATCCACTATAATGACATGGCCTATTTTCCATATTCTTAAAACCCCAAAGTAAATATTTGAAGAAAGCTAGTTAAAGAAAATTGGTTGTGTTAATAGTCGTGTCATATTTTATGAATCTTTCCCTGACAGGAAGCTTACTCAGAAAACCTTGGAATTGACTGTGAAATATCTGTGAGTGGATCTGACATGATCAGTAGCCAAGCGTCTGACGAAGTTGGAGCTTCTTCAGACATATGTGTAAGCAATAATGGGCCTACAAACTCAGTAAATTTCAATTGGTAAATTTCTAGGTCAAAAATTACAAAACAAATGTTTAAAAAACCTGAATTGAATATCAGTGGCCAAATAAATTCATAAGATTATGGACAAGTTGAGGTATAAGAGCTCTTTACTAGAAGCAGTTTTTCCTTTCTATTCTTACTTCAGTTTAGGGGTTTATAAGGTTTGGACGGGTTTGGGTGGGTATATTCTATGCAGACACTATTTACACTTTTCCTTCTAAATTTTGTCCATTTGTTTTAAAATAGAGTGACTCTGAAAGTGAGTATGAGCCATCTGGAACCAGCTCTGACGAAAGTGAAGAATCTTGCCCGCAGTCTCCAAAGCGCATTTGCAAACGAGAGGAAGAAGGTGTCACTCTTTCCTCGGAAAGGGGAACCCAGGAAATGGGAGGTGATCATGTGCGTTATTGGAAAAGGAATCCAGTGAGTTAGTTTGTCTATTCAGTATACAGAGAATCTGTTCTTTTTCAACAGGGCGGACATTATGTCCTGTTGCAGCAATTAAAATGCATTAAACAAGTTAACTCTGCACGTGAAAATGTTGATTTGTATTTACTCATAACATTAAAAAGTTCTCAATGCCATATAGGTCAATTCTTGGAAATTAATAGGATTCTGATAGCCAGCATGAAAATGTCAATGATTTTAAGACTATATTGCTTTTTTTTGGCAGCCTCACCAGAATCGTGGCTATGACAGTGCAGGAGAGGAAACTGTTCCAGCTTCTAACATAGTCAGCACAGACCATGCAGACAAGGAGTCAACGGAAGCGTTTGTATTAGATGTAACTACAACAAAGTATACATACTGCCTTTACTGTGGTACCAAACAAAGAAAAATCTCGCGCCACTGTAAAAGAGTCCATTCAGGGGAAACACTTGTTTCTGAGGTACTTGCATTACCAAAAGACAGTAAAGCCCAGAAGAGGCAAAAGTGGCAACATATAGGAAACCTCGGCAACCATGAACACAACTTGGAGGTGCTAAAAAATGAAAAACATGACCTAATAGTTAGAAAGCGGCCTAGAACAAATATCACTGAAAAACATAGTGTCCAAAACTACGTGCCATGTAGTACGTGTTTTGGATATTTCCACGCAAAGACCTTGTGGAAGCATAAAGAAAAGTGTCCTCGTCAATTCTCTGAGGGTAAGAGAACCTCAAATCATGTACGAGAAGGGCGCATGCTTCTTCCCACAAAAATCAGCGTTTCGTTACAACTGCAGCATGCCCTTCGAGACATGAAAAATGATAAATTGTCTTTAATAGTCAGAAACGACAGAGAAATATTACAAGTTGGAGGGAACGTCCTTGGGGTAAGCAATTCCAATAGGCGAGAGGACAAGGCCAGGGAGAGAATGAGGACACTTGGCAAAATACTTAGCATTTCCAAGGACCTTAAGGACAACATTAAGCAGGCAAAAGATTGGGAGTGGCCGTCCTCCTTCGATAATGTTGTCGAAGCAGCCCTCACTTTGTCTGGTTATAACTACGAAAATCAGACATATGAGGCATACTCAACTGCGCTGAGAGTAGGTTTTGCTCTGACAGATTTGGCGGTTGTTGTTAAGAACAATAATATAAGGGATCAGAACCGTGATAACATCTCAAAAGCAGATGATTTCTTGCACCTTTTAAAGAGTGAGTGGCGTGTGAAAGTGTCGGCATGTGCCCAGCGACAACAGCAGGAGAAGGCTTGGAAAGCACCAAAGATTCTCCCCTTAACAGAGGATTGCATGAAGTTGAATAATTTCCTAAAGAAAAGGGAAGAACACCTTAAAGCAGACATCAGGGAAACTGGTATGTCAACCACGACATACAGAGATCTTGCACGCATTACTTTAACTCAAGTAATATTATACAACCGAAGGCGTCCAAAAGAAGTAGAATTGCTCACAGTAAGGCATTATAAAGAAAGTCTTGAGATCAAGAGACCAGTTCAAGATGAGGTTAAGAAATCCCTCACCGCACCAGAAAAAATAGCCCTGAAGAGGCTGAGTTTGATAATGGTGCGGGGCAAAAGAGGAAGAGGGGTTCCCATACTTCTTCCACCACACTTGAGAGAAAGTATGGATTTACTTGCCCACTACAACAAAGACAGAGAATTTCTCTTTTCAAGGACAAGTGAGGGTGCCTCAACTCCGATAAGGGCATATCAGGTTGTTTCCGACCTAGCTTCTGTTGCATCGCCCAGATTAAAACACCCAGAAAACATGAGATGTACCAAGCTCAGGAAACACCTGGCAACATTATCCCAGTTAATAGATTTGAAAAAGAATGAGTTGGAGCAGCTTGCTACCCACATGGGCCATGACATATCAGTCCATCGTGAGTACTACCGTCTCCCTATGGAGACGGTTCTCTTGGCCAAAATGAGCAAGCTGCTCCACCTTGCTCATGAGGGTAAAACAGCCAAGTATAAAGGCAAGTCCCTCCAAGATATCGATGTTGAGTTAAATGAGTCAATTCCGCCGATTTCAAATAACGAAGTCAGTGAAAGTGAAGGAGAAAGTGAAGAAGATGAAATACAAGAGCAGGAGTTGCGATGTGATGATGTGCACATCACCAAATCGCAGAAGAAAGCTCCTGGCAAGGTGAAAAACCTCACAAAGCATACTGACTACCGTGTAAAAGATGGTAAAATGGGCGAAACGTATCTCAGACATTATAACAGGTGGAGCTCCGAACAAGAAAAGTTTCTCCGTGCTCAAAAAGAACTTCAAATTTTCTTTAAAACCAAAAAAGCACCGGGGAAATCATTGTGCATGTTGATTCTTAAAAGGGGAGGTCCTCTTCTGGAATCAAAGACATGGATGGAAGTGCGCAATAAAGTTCATAATTTAAATAACAAAGCGAAAGCAAAACTAAAAAAAATGGAACTTCAGGCCAAGTGAAAAGTTCAAATTGCCCTTTCCTACAGTCTTTGTAATTAGGATATATTCGCTGTCATAATTACCCTAACCTAATTATGTTTTATACAGAACTTCAATAGCTGCATTGCAGTTGGGGATATTCTCTCGAAAGGAGAATTCCGTATTTTCTCAGTTCTAAGTCAAAAGCAATTAAATAGATAATTGCGCTGTATTGAAACTCACTCGATCTGCTGCTTATAGGGCAGATGACTAAGATTGCATGCCTGAGAGTGGCAGATGAATTATCTGCGGCCGTCTTTCTTTTCCATCGTCAAGTCCCCGTCGCACTCACAAATAAGTTCTAGGTAGCTGCGAACTATTTACTTTTCTTTCATTTTTACGATTTGATTTCCACTGCACCCCATCGCAACAGTTAATTTCTTTCAGATAAGACACTAATTAAAATAAATCGAGTTGAATTTTTCCACTCCACCATTAATTTAGCTTTAGCGAAAACAGATTTCTGTACCCGTTAAAAACGTCCGCACTTAAACTCTGGAGAACTGTCTGAAAATAGCTTTAATGGCTGAAGTCATAAAATGAATTAGTTGCTTGAAGATTTTTTATTTGTAATTCAAAACAACTACATGCACGCCTTTTGAAGGTTCCTATGATGTACTTTACCCGTTTATCTGGGACAAGGAAAGGTTTCTTGGGCAATACTGCAGTATCCAGGAAACTTGTAAAAAACAGCAATCTGTAATTTCTAGCTAAACAAAGCCTGCGTAAATGTTGTAATTTAAACCACGATTTTAAAATATGTTTGGAGGTGTTTCAGTGGCTCTAGTGCTCTTCAAAAAGGATAAAATCCCCAAATTTCCTTCATGTGGACAAAATTTCAATGCAACTATTGCATTGTTGATTCTAAATATGTTGTACAAAATTATTGGAGCCTGCCATCAGGTAGAAAGATATTATAGGGAAAATTTACAACCATCATTTTGGAAACATCAATTCTGTAAAACCGCAAATTCTTTTCTTCTGTGGACGATTTAATTTTAGACAAAGTGTGGAAAATGCCACAATCCCTCATGCACAATAAAATTTTTAATTGGTGCCACGAAAATGGTTGCTGGGTACATATAAGTTTATAATTTGCCGATAGCCAATGTCTTGATGCTTCAAGTTTTTTGCAACTGGGAGTAGAGTACTTGACAAATATCATGCCAGAGTTTGGTTTTTACCATTTATATCTAAACCTTTTTTTCATGGTTGTCCTTAATGTTGCTATTTGGGCTGTGTTACTGTTGATGTCACGTTATATCAAACTGAGCTTTTACGAAGAATCTTAATGCGTATGTAGATTGACTCCTTCAAATGTGGGGGTTTATTTTGATTGATACTTTTTAACATTATAATGTCGTGTAAAGGCCAGCAGGGACTCGAAGACGAACTTACATGTACGTAAGGCATGTCAACGCACCAGCATTAGCCATGGCATGAAACTTCCCGAAAGTACTGACCAAAATTCAGTATTAACTTTTGAATCCTGTGTAAGTATTTTGTGTAGTTGTTTCTTTATGCCCACAGCCAAGTTGTAGCTGGGGGATGCCACAGTCTACACTGTAAAATGATATGGTTAAATGAGTAGTATTGTACTGTATTTTTCTAACATTAATCGACTATTAACAAAGTTTACAGTAAATAAACGTGTTTGTTACACTATTTACTGTGCTTTTGTGAATGTAGGACAATACTGTATAATTAACAGTAATATTTAACGGTATAAGCTTTGTCCTCAATTTGCATATTGACGCAAATGGAGCGATGCTACTTTTGCCGAGTAATTTTCGTTACGCAAGTAGGCTATTTGACATTAGTCTGACAAATGTTCGTGCTTTTTGTAAGTACTTTTACACGTAAATGCGAACCATTCCCTAAAACCGATAAATTGAACGTAAAAAAATGAAAAATCTTACTTGTTCATATTCCATCCATGATTGTCCATGGAAGCCAAACAGTGCACATTATGTGGCATGCCAGTGCACATTAGGAATGTAAATAAGGTTCCGACGCGACCAAGGCATCTAAACATGAATATGCATATTGCATATCTGAAATACGTAATTATATTTTAACTGTTAAAATTAACATGAATTTGATAATCCTTTATCAATAGAACTTATACCTAAATACATATGTAGAATGAACCTGAAATCAATGAAAACTGTAACTTGCTGTTCTAATGTATACATACAATTAAATGAGATGATACTGTTGTGTTACGGTTAATTACTGTCCAATAAATGACAACGATTTACCGTAACAAATTACCATAAATCATAAACAATAGTATACTGGCGCCCGTGCTTTTCCAGTATTAAGTCCGGAAAAATGTACAGAGTATTTTTTTTTCAAAATGTGGAGTCTGGTAGCATGAAGGGCAATAAAATCCCAAAAGTACCTGTGTACAATGATTACTTTGTGTATTGTCATTTCAAAATAAAAGTCAGGCATTGTGCTACAGCAAAGAAAACTTGACATTATAGTTGCCATCCAGTTGTTTGTTGCCTACAAATTGTGTCAGTGTTCGAAAGACATACAGAAAAAAAATATCTGGTTGCAAGCAGTTATTGTGAAGTCATAATGTGGAATAAATGCCGCAGTTTTAATGATGTGATCTCAGAAAATTGGATGATCCTCTCAGATCAGCAACAATGCTATTTGAACATTCCCTGAAACGGTCGTGTGACAGACGACTGTACATCGCTCACTCTCAATTCGACATTATAGCCATGGAGAGGAATAACACTTGGAATTAACTCATGTTTGGTCCCGGGATTGTAGCTGGTACACGTACGAGTTTGTTTGGTCCCGGGATTGTAGCTGGTACACGTACGTGTTTGTTTGGTCCCGGGATTGTAGCTGGTACACGTACGTGTTTGTTTGGTCCCGGGATTGTAGCTGGTACACGAACGTGTTTGTTTGGTCCCGGGATTGTGGCTGGTACACGTACGTGTTTGTTTGGTCCCGGGATTGCAGCTGGTACACGTACGTGTTTGTTTGGTCCCGGGATTGCAGCTGGTACACGTACGTGTTTGTTTGGTCCCGGGATTGCGGCTGGTACACGTACGTGTTTGTTTGGTCCCGGGATTGCAGCTGGTACACGTACGTGTTTGTTTGGTCCCGGGATTGCAGCTGGTACACGTACGTGTTTGTTTGGTCCCGGGATTGCAGCTGGTACACGTACGTGTTTGTTTGGTCCCGGGATTGCAGCTGGTACACGTACGTGTTTGTTTGGTCCCGGGATTGCGGCTGGTACACGTACGTGTTTGTTTGGTCCCGGGATTGCAGCTGGTACACGTACGTGTTTGTTTGGTCCCGGGATTGCGGCTGGTACACGTACGTGTTTGTTTGGTCCCGGGATTGCGGCTGGTACACGTACGTGTTTGTTTGGTCCCGGGATTGCGGCTGGTACACGTACGTGTTTGTTTGGTCCCGGGATTGCAGCTGGTACACATACGTGTTTGTTTGCGTACATGTTTATTCTGAAATGGTAAACGTAAAACTTTATGCAGTGAGGGCAGGTTTATTTTTTCTTCCACGTACATTGTAATAAGCAATGAGTGTCTCAGGATTTGAAATGTGTTATTGGCTTTTTCTACTCTTATGAGTAGGATCTAGAACTTTGCGCTTGAGTGGCGCCTGAAAGACTGCCATAAAAACGCATATTCTCTTTCTGTGGTCAAGGTATTAATTTAAACACAATTTACTCTTCATCAGTGTTGAGATTCTAAACGGTCCTGGGATTGCAGACAGGTTGCAAATTGGTCCCCACTTTATGGGTTTAAAATGTGTCCAACAGTCGGTCCCCCATTTTGCATACAAGGTACGAGGGGGTGTTTGTTTGTTTGTTTGTTTGTTTGTTTGTATGTCTGTTGCTTTTGACGGTTTGGACTTATGTTGTGAGTGGAACCGATGTGTGACATTTTGACCTGCTGATCACGACTGTTTATGCCCATAGAGACAACCTTCGATACAAGCGCGCATGCGCACTTTATTTTCAAGCAGACGGTTTTTCGTGCCAGCATATGATGTCATAGCGCGGAATTTGTCAACCACTGATCTTGTAAAATACCAAAGTGTAGAATCATAAATAAATTTCGGGAGGATCTAAACACCACGAACAACACACAATCTTCCTCCATTTGTAAGATTTTTGAATAACGGTAAATCTCAAAACAGTAAAAAAAAAAGTGGATTTTACGAACCCTTTCTAACAACAACAAAAATCGAAAAATGTAAAATTTTGCACTAATTTCATCAATTAATTTTTAATAAAAAATAAGTTTTCTGAGACAGAAATCTAGCACCAAATTAAAGATTCACCCTTCATGCATTGATTTCAGGCATTTATTGTGAATCCACCTGATAAAATTTTTAATAATCACGTCATTTGGAATCACTGCAAAATCGTATCGATCAAAGGTGCTCGAAAATTCAAAGCCATTTTGTATCCATTTTTACCAAAATGGTAAATCCAACACGAGGATGATGAATTTCTGTTAGACTGTACCGATTTCGTTAGAACTGAGTAATACCGTACCATTTCATAAGGTAGAATCGTAAAATTAATTAGTAACATTTCCTGTTCATCACATCCGCTGCTGTGGACACTGACCAATGCGGTACCTAGACGTCAAAGTCGTCGCGTCCGCCCAAGCACATGTGCATGAACATGTACATGCCAAGTGTACACTGGTAAACACACACACACGACTGCACTTTGATCCGTGATTCGCCGCTAAAAGAACGTCACTTAAAAAATTGCCCTTACCAGAGTATGGTGTGAGGGTATCCTCTTTTTCGTCAAAAATTTGACAAAGCAACAATTCCTGACACGAATAATTAAGTTTTATAAGAACATAAATTTTTTAGATAAGATGTGTGACGTATTTTTCCATTACAAAATGTCTGGATTCACATGATTTGGCATGAAAATTTGGTTCAACTTCAAACTCATTTTACATTAATTTTGTATCCAGCAGATTCCCAGTTTTTTAGTGCATTCGATTATTTTAGTTTATATGAATCTAGTTTTTATAACCAGGAAAACTATTGTTTTTATAGATATTGGTCAAATTTGGCAACACTCAATTTTTTCAGGTGAAAAATAAAATATTTTTTGGGTTTTTTAATCACATTTTCATTACTTTTTGGAGGCAAGGCACAAAATCAGTGCTACTGAAAACTAAAATGGTTAATGTGATTTATGATTTGCATTCAATTTTTTTTTATTATTTTGCAACCAGAGCGCGCCAAATTAGACATAGCATGCTGCTATGCCGTTAAGTGCAAATCTTGCGCACGCGCTATTTGATAATGAACGCCATGAACATAGATCGGGACCATGAAGTTATTATTGGGCCACTTCGAGTAACATGTACCATATAATTGGGCATGCTCGTCTAAGCCCATGACTACACCACACGAGTAAGGGGGGGGGGGAAGTCGAACGACTGATAACCATTGGCGCACATTTGTCAAATACCGCCCTCTCTTGAATGAAAAATTTGCAGGTCTAAGTGTGCGTACTAAATTAAACGAGGTAGGCCTATGTTTGGGTTTCTGAACGTGAAAACGAACTGTTGACATTTATATTAATAAAGTCCAAATGGAATGCGCGTTGATCACTTGAAACAACTTTACAAACACCATTTATCAATGAATTTATGGTTTGACTGATAGGTTATACGGAGTTATGCATTCTACTTAGGCCTATAATTTGGATGTCGATTCTGCTTTTCAACAGCAAATATTTCCGTTGGACCATCGATATTACATCTTCACAAGGACTGTGGCATTTTATATGGACGGCGGTATGCAAGTTGTGTCTGTGACCTCTGGAGTCGTGATAAGAAATTGGGCGTAAAAAGAAATCTGCATTGTAAAGCGTTGGCGGGGATGACCGGTGCGACGTAATACCAATCAGGTGTGACAACTGGATTGTCTGTTTGAGTGACGTGTTACTTGATTTGACGTCAAAACCTGCTATGACGTCATACCGATAAAAGGGACACGACTTCTCGAAAAAGTAGCTTAGCTTTAGTCAGTACAGATCAAAGGTAAATTCAAATATGACGTCCTTTTTTCCTACAATCGACTAAAAGTATTATGGGAAAAGTGTAAGACAGAGTCCGAATTTTGTTTCTTGGGCTAAGTCTATGTCTTTGGCGCCTACAAATACGTTGGGGCATGTTGACAACAGACGTAGACATAGCTCTGGTATGTGTAGGACCTATGATTCAAAGGTGGTTTTAATGAGATAAGTCTCCGTATCGTCTGTGCTCATTTACTTAATGCACCATGCTATTCATAAACATCCATTTTACTTAAAATATAAATCACAGGAAAGTAATTACAAGGTTTTTGCTTCCGTGAAAAGTCTCAATTGCCCTTCAGTATCGTTAATTAAGCGATCGTGACATTATCAGGCAAACCCCATTAGCGCATATTCAGGGAACGTCAACCGCAGCGAAATTGTACCTGTATATGTTCATGGACAGTCCACGGTCGTTTCGATTCCTGCTGGTGTTCATGGACAGCGGAGTTTGAAGGTGGTGGTGATGCGTGTCCCCACCTTGGTCCCATCTGGTCTAGAAGCCTGGCGTCATTTCCTGTTTTGTCTTGCTGACTTGATAACTTCCCTACCCCCAACCCCACCCTACCCCAACCTACTTCCCGGGCGCGCCACCCCTTCAGTCCTCTCCCCTGCCTTCAAGCTGTCTGTATGCCGCCTCGCCTATGTCACTTTCACGCCTGCCTAGATAAAAAGTTGCCCAATGCAAAATTGGGGCACATGTTGCCAAGAAATGTTCATTGTTGTTACTGGCGAAATTGTCCTGCAAACAAGCTTTAATATCCTTATTAAAGCTTTCTTCCAACAAAACAATACAAACATACTCATACAATACAAACTAACGTGGCTTTCCTCAACCTTGTTTTGTAGAGGGGGTTGAGTTCCTTTTGTGAAAACGTCTTAGCTCCCAAACAGGGGCGTATCGCTAGGGGTGTGGGAGGTGTGGTACCCCCCTAATTAATTCCAGTCGGCAAATAAGCTTCCGTCAGCAAACGAATCCAAAATTGGTCCCAAAACGATATACGTTGACCGTCGGCATTTCCCCTGAAGCATGAAATATAGTGTACCATGCACTGCAAAAAAAAAAAAACAACAACAACAACAACGGCCATTACTTACACGTCTTTGTATCAATTGTAATCCGTTTCAACCGTTTAAAATTTAACACCTTTTTTGGAAATAAGCAAGCTTCAGTGTTCAGAAAGTTATACCACCCGTTAAACGCGTTTTTGTGTCTTGTTATTTACATACAAATGTGTCTTTGCGTCCAAATTTAGTAACGCACCAACAAGCCTTTAAAATAAACACCACAACGTGTTTAACTCCGGATAATTAACACCACAACACGTTGATAAAGTGTTACCGGGAAGGCGTTTAAAAAGCGTGAAAACATTAACAATTGTTTTTACAGTACGGATTTACAAGTTACAAGTCGAAATGTTAAATCTGGTACCCCCCCTTCCCCAAGGAAAATGCCCTCGCTACGCCCCTGGTTCCCCAAGCTCCTACGGTGAATATCTCTTGTATCGCTCTTTCGCTTGGTTAAACCATCTGTCGATATAAGGATGCATGACTCGCGCGAATCGGTAGCTTGTCAATCGAAGAGGGCCTTGTTATCGATTTACGTCAAATAGTATTAAGGCCACAATAATCTTGTGAAAGCTGGAAAAGGGTTACGTTAAAACAAAATAAAACGTTTCAGTTGGAAAAAAAGATCGAAGAAGGGAAACGTTAATGGGGACAACGTTTACTTTACAAATCATG
>NW_028257777.1:0-45666 GCF_054643075.1 Acanthaster planci | reverse complement strand
CATGTAGATCTTGAACTGACCCCATTGTTCATCACCCAATATTTCCGTTGGCTTGTTGACAGTGTGAGAACGTTGAGCGGGTGGTGCGAGAGCAGCATTCCCACACCGGCTGGGGCGCGCTGCTGGCACTCTTCCGACCGCACACCAACTATGGCAAGATCTATCGCTTTGACATCACCAAAACGCGGCGACAGACCTACGACAATGCTTGGCATCTCCTCCATCACGATAGCAGCCCCCCACCGGTAGGCTCAACCACCAATTTTCTTGTTACGTGTACTGCTGAAGTATCTGGAAAATATCATGGATCATTTTCTTTGTCCATTGATGGCAGTTTGTTTGTACCTAAATTAGCGACTGTCGTTCTGCCCGGGATAGTAAAATGCAAAGTTTCCTGACATTTTAACAGTTTTAGGTGGTATTATTTACTGCAACCTTTTTCCTTGAGAGTATTATTTTCAGCCTGAAATGCTGAAGAATGCTGCATCGTTTGTTTAGTATTTGTGTGACATTTCTTCCTGCATCGTTACTGCTATTGCACTATGAGACAGTATCATGGAGTGCTGCATGCTGTAACACCCAGCATTGGCACACTGGCAACTAAGCTAGAGCTCTGCACAAGCTCAACATCCATGGACTAGTTGTAGCCTCTATATTTACAAATCTCAGCATGCAGACGATAATATATAGACCACATTGGCTGTTGTGTACTGAAATTGCCACAGCCTGTTTAAATGGTTACACATCATCTGGCGTGAACTGATTACAGTGAAACCTCGATAACTTGAAATTCAAGGGAATGAATAAAAACTTTGTTATCCGGACTTTCAGTAAATGAAAATCTCACTGCCATGGAGACATAATCGTTACAAAGCCGCCCCAAGGTAGCATCATTTTGGTGGCTATTTTCCACTTTTTATTCATTCTCATGGAGCCTTTTTTGCCAATAATCATTTGGTAAGATTTTTTATTGTTGTTATGTCTAGAAGGTCATTTTTACCGATAAATAAATAATCCATCATGTTTAAGGTGTACCTTCGCGTGGAAAAATTTGGTCTTTTCGCAGATCATGTTTGCAACGTACTTGTGATGTGTGATGCCGAATTTGGGTTTGCATTCAAATGGGTTTTCTTATGACATGACTTTTTGTAGTCCCATGACCATTGTGATAGGCAGTGATTGGTTCATCTGCACATGGGTCTTGCAGTAGCAATCATGCTAGCTCGAGAGCTGGGATTTGTTCCAGTTACGGTGCGGGCGTGGTTTATGAAGCATGCTGTGCAGCATGCGAGCCACGCAAGCTGATTGATCAAGAGTGATAAGACAATGTGCACTCAGCAGCGATGACTCAGAACGTGGTTTTGTGGTCCCATGTTTGTACTTCGACTTAAGTGGGATTTTGGCCGCTTATAATTCGGCTTACGGAAGTATTTATGTACACAAACGTCTGTTCTTTCAGGAACAAAGCATTACTTTGAGACAAGCAGACTTTCGACTTATCAAGGATTATCTTATCAAGGTTTTACTGTAATTCCTGTTTTATTTAAGAGATGAATTGCGTGGAGAGTGTTATCATGAAGCATGTTTCAGCATTGCTGAAGGCTACAGCTTTTCGTGCCTCTGTGAGCCAGAGAGCATGCTTGTTGTCACATGAGATACATGTAACTCACAGGTGGCAATGACACTGCATATTGTAACTGCATGAATAACTGTAACAGTCATTTATATGTTTGTGGTAACAAAAGTTGCTGGTTTGTGAAGCTCCAATGCACGGAAGTTTTGGATCTATGATGACTTCATTCACAGTTGTGGAATCACCAGCTGATTTCATGAAACTTAACGCCGAAGCGCAACTCTTCACATGCCAGAGTTTACTGCGTAGGTTGCACAACAAACTGTCATAAGTCTGTGACTTGTGCAACAAATTATGGTGTTCCCAGTCATTTTAGGTAGTGTAATTTATGCATTGTTTTACCACTGCTGTTCATAAGACTCATCATTGCTTTATAGCTGGTGAAGACTTTCTAAAGAAATAGACACTTCCTTTCTGGGAGTATTTCTGGCTTAGTGGTTAAGGTTGATGTGACTTCTGGCAAGAGGGTCAGGAGATGGAATCTAGCTTCTAGCAGTGTGTTGTCATCTTGAAAAGGTTGCTTCACTGCCACTTGTCTTACAAATCTATATTTGTCTCTGAGTTCTACAGTCCAGGCCTAGCTCACAGTGGTTTCATTTTTGTATTGTGTCTTGTTATATCCTTGTTATTGTGTTGTCTCCGAGTTTGTAACCTTAAGGAAATATAAAATTTGTTGTTTTTATTGTGACGAAACAGGGGTAGGCATAGATGTCAGTCTAGCTTATTAATTATTAATGCATGCATTGACCGTGTGTACATCTACATGTACTCTAGTATGCGCTAGGTCCTGGTGCTTGCGGTGTGTTTTAGGGGGCGCACAGTTACGGTACTTCACATTACGGAAGGTCATATAGCGGTAGGATTGCTGGAAGTTATGTGGAGCTCACTGAGTAACGGCTCACTGTATCAACTGGTAGGTGGAATAGTTGTAGTGAACTGTTTATTTGGGTTCAGATTAGATTAGGAATAGAGCATAGGTTGTGAACCTTTGGCTGAGGGCTAGTGGTACAGGGATTGTTGTGGATAGTTAGCCATCTATGAGCATCATAGGTGGGGTGATAGCCGGGTTGTGATCTGGTAGTCATTGAGGGTTACCTGGAGTGCTCTGGTTCTCTTAAGGATGATTAACCCATGTTTTAATCAATCCTAACTTATGTGAATCTTCACATAGATTATGTGAACATTATTGCTGCTAGTGGTGGGGTATTCCTTGGAAAACCTGTGTCACTGCGAGGTTTATTTAGGTTTTCTTGTATTTGACTAGCTGCTACCAGTAAACTCTGCTCGAGGTGGTGGTAAACTTTTTGATGATGAAACATTTATGTCAATGCTGTCATTCTTGACAATGTAACCAAACATGTTCACATTATTTAAAGTACTGAATATATCTGGCCAATAAAGTGAGTAACATTACATAAAGTAGGATTATACATGTGATAAACCTTCAATCAAATGAACTGCTCCTAGGCCTAGTCTGCCACTCATTAATTACCCCCCCCTTGCACTTAGGGTAACTGCTCACCTGTGCATAGGGCTAATAAATGTTTTATGGGATAGCACACGTGGGTGCTGATATTGGCATCCCAGTATAAATAGACGTACCCCCCTTGGGTTGCCTCTGCCAAGGTTTGCCATATTGTAATTAGCAGTTTTACTTGCCTATCTCCAAATGGGTGCTGGCATTAGCTAGGGAACAACCTGCAATGGACCGGGTATCCCATCGGGGGCAGGGGGATAGAAATATCCTTGGGAGTGGTTTCATGCTAAGGAAATAGACACTGGCGCGATGACTCCGATGGCTCAGAACAGACTTGCTTGTAGGTAGGAGGGGGGTGTAATGAACAAAATTGTTTGGCTATGAGAGAACTTGGAGATTTTCTGCATGGTTCTGACGGAGAAAAGATGAAATCTTCACAAAGGCGGGCGGAGCTAGTGTGACTGTTCAATGTAAAAGTGCAAAAAAAATACCAACTGTCGTAGAAGCTGTGATTATCCTCATCACAGGAGTTCATAAAGATAAAATATTCCATAGCCAAGCAACTTGTTGTAAAATCAATCATAAGTACAGCTACACCACACATTTATGACGCAAAACACATGGCGCAAAATTACACTGAGCTTGTGAAATTGGCTGCAGGCAGACCAGTGTGAGGTGTGCTGTTAATCTGCTGTCACAGTGTTGACAGTGTTGACAGTCTAGCAATCTGCATTGGCAGGGGGTGCTGATCAACTAGATACTTGAACCCTTTACTGAGTGTCCTAGCAGCATGTGTGTTGATGTCTGGTCCCTCATTAGTTTTGTATATAAAATGTCCAGAAAGTTTCTGAAAGAGGGTCGCTTATTGAGCTTGACAGCTGTATACAGCCTGTAGTTGTAGGGAATAGATCAACAGCGGTGCCTTTGAGTGTTGCAAAATACGAGTTTGCATTCTGAAATATCATACAAATGTTGTAAAAAATAACTCTTAAGAGTTAATATTTGTGGCATTTATCAGTAATTTGAAAGTGGGATGATATATCTTGCTTTAAAAAACATGTTTTCAGCCCAAAATTACACCCTCTATAAATTTTATACAAGTATATAATGTGATATAAGAGTACAAATGTTGTCACGTTCCCTTCTAATCTGGTGGAGATTTATGTGATCCCTTTGCAGCAACGTTTCTCAGTGGATTTGGATACTCGTCTTGCCAATAGTCAGCCTTACTCCACCCAGACCCTGCGGAGCACCCACTCCCAAGAGATCATGCTCAGCCGTCAGCCCTCACGGGCCAGTGAGCTGAGGTTGCTGCCGATCAAGTCCCACAGGGAGTTGAACCATTCAGATGATACAATGCCAGAGGGGACACATTCAGGGCAGGTAGGTTCTTTTTCATGGCAAACACAGAAGGTATGAACAGAATGAAAGCCAATTTGACAAACGAATTACCATTATGCAGACAAATTACAATATCATACAAACAAATTTCTAAATCATGCAAACGAATTCTTAGGCACAAATAGGTAAAGCACTGACACAAATTAATAAATCTTTTTCATGAATTGGTCAGTCACGGGCATGATTGAGTAAATTATGGGCATGAATGAGTAAATTGCGGGCATGAATGAGTAAATTGTGGGCATGAATGAGTAAATTGTAGGTATGAATGAATAAATAGTGGGCATGAATGAGTAAATTGTGGGCATGAATGAGTAAATTGCGGGCACAAATGAGTAAATTGTGGGCATGAATGAGTAAATTGCGGGCACAAATGAGTAAATTGTGGGCATGAATGAGTAAATTGTAGGCACAAATGAGTAAATTGTGGGCATGAATGAGTAAATTGTGAGCAGGAATGAGTAAATTGTAGGCATGAATGAGTAAATTGTGGGCATGAATAAGTAAATTGTGCAACTTGGTAATAAACTTGCATGATTTGGTAATTGGGTAAAAAAAACTCCACCCAGTCCCTCCTGGGCCTGTTTTGATATTGTGACTATGTTCCATCTTAAACTCCACCATCTGTCATGGTCAACTCCTCTAGCTTCACCTTCCCCATCCAAGGCCCATCCTCTGTGCACAAGCTCCACCCTCCTTGAGCTCCACGCTCTCCACCCCAAGATCCATGGTGTGTCCTCTGCACAAGCTCTGAGCTCCACACTTTCCACCTAAGCTCCGCCTTCACTCATTAACTCTACTAGCTCCACCCTCCCCATCCAAGGCCCATCCTCTGTGCTCAAGCTCCACCCTCCTTGAGCTCCACGCTCTCCACCCCAAGATCCATGGTGTGTCCTCTGCACAAGCTCTGAGCTCCACACTTTCCACCTAAGCTCCACCTTCACTCATTAACTCTACTAGCTCCACCTTCCCCATCCAAGGCCCATCCTCTGTGCACAAGCTCCACCCTCCTTGAGCTCCACGCTCTCAATCAACTAATATTGACATGTTTTGTCAAATTACTCACATTTTGGGCAACATGTCAAAATAGGGTTTGTAACAACTCTTTGAGATAAACATATCATATTTTAAATACAATTTTGGAATAAGCCACCAAATAAGTCAGGAGTTTTAAGAGAAAGGATTGATGTCAAGATTTTTAAGATGGGGTAAAAATTTACAAATGTTCGTTAAATGATTTTACCCTGGCAATCTTTATTGGTATATGGTATCATGAATTTCTCTCAAAATATCAACATTTCATAATTTCTCACTCCCAAGTGCTTTTCATTCTTCATACATTTACAATCTGGCCCAGCATTTTTATGATGGTTAGCCAGCCGAAAGAAAACAAGCTACAAGCCACCAGATTACGACAGCTGTGTTGGAGTAATAAGGCTATTAAAACAATCCTGCACTTTTCAAATTAATACAAATATTCAAAATATTTCAGCCACATCAAGCCCATTTTTATTAAGATGATGTGTTCAAAAGAAAAAGCTCGTTTGGCTCTTTCCAATGCAAACTGAAACAAAATTCCTAAACATAAATGGCACAGATACCCAAGTTGAAGAACGTGCAGGGCAGGAACTTTGTCTACGGGGACATTACAATGGGCATTAAGGCAAAGACCAGGGGCATCAACTTATCAACGCAGTTACCTCCGATGCCTCCCCGAAGTTCCTGCCCTGATCTGGTTCCAATCCACTTTGTAGAGGAGCAAGAGATGGCATATTGCAAAGCACCAATGTCTCCTTTGGTGAGCATTCACCGTGTGCTTGTGCATGTTCGCACACAACTTGTTGCAGGATGTGCTAACTGCACAAGAACAATTTCTGTTATATGAACCGTTATGTTCTTTGTTAACCCTTCTATGGTTTTACAGCATAAATGTGCACGAGTGCCCACAGTCACTGGTGAGCATGTAGTTTCTATATGGAACTCAAACATGCACAGGTTCAGTGTGTACACAGTAGACTGCCAGCACAAAATGACCCAGGGTCTTTTGTGCAGTCCTCTTCACTGCATTTGGTTTACTGCACAATGATGCACATGAAACAGTGAAGCACAGTTGTTAGGCTGCACAAAAGTGCAATCTGATATTCCTTTGAGGTGTTTACCAAATGACCCAAAGAGTGACTTCAGCATAGGAGGGTTAATGAACTGGTGACGAGGTACGGCCGAGAGTGCCCTGCATTTTAGCTTTGGAACTCATTTTTGTTCTCTTTACAGGAGGGGAGTAAAGATGGTCCGAGCCAACCCAAAACTGCAGAGGCTGAGCTGGTGAACTCGCTGAAGGATGAGCTGGCCAACATCCGTGACTCCCACACATGCCAGGTGTGCCTGGAGCGCGACATGTCCACCGTCTTCTGTCCCTGTGGTCACATGATCTGCTGCGAGCGTTGCTCTCCAGAATGCTTCCGTTGTCCTGTCTGTCGCGCCGACGTGGCTTATGTACAGAGAGTCTTCTTTTCCTGAGCCGCCTGCTTTTTGTTTTTCCACATCCTTTTGGGTTGTTCTCATTGTGTTTGTTCCAGGGCAAGTGTGTGAGGTGAGCAGATATGCAACGTCAAATCTATGCAAAGTGTACAGCATTATCGAAAGCACCGAAAGACTCAAACAGATGAGAGTGTATATTTGATGAAATATTCAGTGAGTTGAGATGTTGGCTCTGCTACAGCTATGTCATTCGTATTGTTAAAGTTCTTAAACTAGAGAAGAGGTTGCCCATTCATATCACATTGACATTTAAAAAGGTGTGTGTAACTTTCTCGGTTAAAACTTTTAGATTTGTATATCTTTGAATGTACATTTTATTGATCTGAATTGAATTCCAAAAGTGGTCCTTGCCAGAGTGACATTGTATCTGAAGCAATGTGGCTTTCCTGGTCCAGACCTTAAAACTTCATCTTCCGTTTATCAAATCATCATCAGTATTCATGTGATACACCAGACCGATACTGATTAACCAGGTTGAAAAGTGGACTACCATTAATTCTACATTCCTAATGACCGGTTCTTTATATCTCTTCTTGTGTATTCAACCAGTTTTGACAGGTTTGCAAAATCATGCACATTTGGGCAAAATTTGGTTTTTTTTACAACCGTTTTAAACGTCTTTTTTCAAGAAGTTTAGAATTAACCATCAAAAAAGTCAGAAATTTTAAAGGTACAGTCACACCGTTGCAGCTGTCCACAGAGTAATTGACAAAATTATTGTTGGTTTACTACTTGGTTATACTCGGTTTAAAGATGGTCATAGGACTAAACTTCCTGTGGAATAATTCTCTCAGGCAAGCTGTCATTTAAAAAAAAAATGAAAGAAGGCCATTTCCAGCAATGTGTCTAAAGATGCACATATGGAAATTGCCATTAGTAGTTCGTTTTCAATTCAGTGAAGCTTGTGCAACTGTTGACAACATGCACATGGTTGCAATAATTCATCAGTACAGTGCACAATGTCACACAGCTTCATTCACCTGAATGAGAGGAGAAACATAACTCAACAGTGTTTAGTTAAAATCAAGATCATAGAATGTTGTTTTTCTTGGTATATGCTGCATTCACTGAGCTCAAACTTAAGGTTACACATGTAGTTGCAAGACACCTTTCTTTAGATTTTGAGCACTTCTGTTTCTTCAATCGAACATAGTGCACCAGTGGCAGATGACGGACTGTACCTTTAAAAAGAGAAAGGTTCGAAGGTGAAGATTTTTAAGATTGAAGGAAAAAATAAAGATTCATTCAAATACTGTACAAATGTTGCTCAAACAATATTACCCCAGCACTTTTTCTAGATTATTGGTATCAGGAATCCCATTGAAACACCAAAATCTCACAATAAGGTAAGAAACAAAAACTAATGACATATTTTGACAGTTGCTCCTTTCTAAGTCGTCCTCGGTTCCAGCTGATTTGGGAACAATTGTAATAAAGGGCAATTCCACTGAATTTCCTTCAAATTTTTTTCATCCTCATTTTTGCCCCCCGCTATCGTCTCAGCTCTTGCCAAAGTGCTAGGAGGTTTACTTTGCCAATCAGATTCCATGCAGGACAGTGTGTGCTTCCATTTTCAAGAAATGTCATGGAGAATTTCGTTATCTGTACAATACGAAATTCTTTGAAATTTCCTGGAAAAAACCCAGCATTTATTAACAGTGCACACCATCAAAAAGTTGATATATATATATATTTACTTCAATCACAAAAGAGCTTTTAAAAATTTGTTTCAGGAAAAAAATTGAAAAATCTTTTTTGTCCAATGTTCCCCCGTTGCGAGGAAGATGGCGCTGTATTGTACCCACTGTAGTACCGTAGGCGCTTTAAAAGAAACCCAACATTTTTCAGACATTTGAGAGAATGGTTCTGTTTTGTGCAGAGAAAAATCAAGATTCATGCAGGGTGTTTTTCTTGGAGCTAAGATGTCTATTAAGACAAATATAGTGAAGATATCCCATGTATTGGACACAATAAGCTTTGCATTTCAGTGCTACACCTTTTGATTCCAAAAAGTAGTTTCTTTGGAACTCTCAAGTTTTTAGTGATCTTGACAAAGAAATTTTCTTGTCAATTCCAGTGAAATTTTTTCTCTCTCTGTAGAGTTCGAAGACTCTGTTTATTTTAATATCTTTTTCCGTACTTTACAAAGAATTTACAAAGAAATTAACATTACAATCAGTACAAAAAAACTAAGAGAAAGTATTCCTGGCTATAACAAAAGAAAAGCATAGTAAATACATGAAAATTTAAAGCAAAAACTCACAAAAAAATAAAATAGCTAAACCGGATAGGAAAATTCGGAAACACGTTGATGCTCCTTTTAACGTATCTGAGGAGATTTAAAAAAAAATTGACATACAGAATTAGAAAATTAGTTACAATATAATTACAGTAAATTACAGTTAAAATATGTCTATACTGTGCAAAATATAATCAGTAATGGAAAACAAGGTTGTTGTTGCTATCAGTGTGACATAGTGCCGCGTTTTTAGCATAACAAAACTTGAATGCATCACTGGACATTCTATTTCTTTGCCGGGTTAGAAATTCCTTTTAATGCTTTTTGAACTGAAAGACTATGTCAACATCAGCTGAACTGGCATAACTGTAAAAAAAAAACCCCTCTTACATCGAATGATCCAAATTTGATGGAGCATTTTAACAACACTCAAGACCAGATTCATCCTGTAACCCAAAATTCTGGCAGAATCATTGATCTGGAGATATTTGTTGCCGGTGAATTTCCTGAGAAGATATTCAACAAAGACCCAAGTGCTGAACGTTTTGACACAGTAAATGAACAAGTGCTGATGGCTTTCCTCTTGGGTGTTACTGAGAGGGCACTTACTATTGTATTGTTTGCCAGTTGAAATTTATATTTAAATCCATCTCAGTATGCGTGGACTATGACAATGTGATTTCTCTCATCAGAAAGACATTGTTTAATCCTATTTTAGATTGATTGGAAACGCCTTGTGTTCGCAGGTGCTTTTAAGTTTGTATATGTCTTTCTAAACTCAGTTTTGTATATTTATCCATCTGCTGTGCCATGTGTTATCACACATTCAAGTGATGTGTCTGACATTGTTTTTAACAGTTGAACATGATGCTTAAATTCAAATAGCTGCCTTCTTTTGAGGGTCACTGACGATAAAGTTGGCTACATTTAATTTGTTCTCATCGCTCCACTTTTGTACCTTTGTGGCATTAGTAACAGAAATGGCGATGATGTAAACATATCCTATTTTGGGCTGGTTTTCTTTTTTAAATTTTGAGGCTGAAATGAATCGTTTAAGAGACTTATTTATTCACATTTTTTGAGAATATGTACTCGGTTTAAAATGTCCATGTGGAAATGCAGTTAGAGAGAGAAAAAAGTGGTCGGATTTAAATGTTTGGCTTAGAAGCTACCGAGCCCTGTGCTTCTTGTTTTTCCAGTAATGCCTTAGTTCAAAGGACACTAATTGGCTTAGAAAACTTATGGTGTTGGGGATAAAATTCAAGGACAGTTCAGACGCTTGTGGAATACGTTGTATTGTGGACAAAACTTTAATGAGAACATTGGAAATTATTTGAATTTGTTCTTTTTCCTACATACGGGGTAATCAAAGTGAAATCCATCAACTTATGCATGCTTACAGATTATGAAACAATAATCCTATTATTTCAATTTTTATCTATGTTATGTATTGACTATTCATGTTTTTGCGTATGTATTTCATTTTTAATCGTCAAGAATGATTTGTAATATCAATGCTTTGTTTTTTGTCAGTATTTCAGAAGGTGATGTAAAGTTGCAAAGGTTAAGTGCGCTGTGTGTACTGCATGCCAGTGTTATTTTTGTATGGATGTTATGCTAATTAGTTCAGCACCTGTGAAACCTATTTGGTGTGCCTGTGCATAAATTATGTAAATTTAGTGGATTTGCAGTATCATTAAACAAACAAGAGTACCGTATTTGTAATAAATGATTCAGCACCAAGTGTTCTTTAACTCTCTGTGCAGTTGATTTCCAGTCAGGATGCAGTGAATGTGCTCATTGGACAGGAATCGTCATTGAAACTCATCTTTGGTGAGCAAGGAGATGCCAGTTATAAACTTTTCATGTTATATGCACAGGCAGATACATTTTATTCAATCTTCCCAATGCTTTGTGGCCACTGTGTGGCCCATATCCATGAATACGATAGTGACAACCAGTATCCCAAACGCGGACACCAAATGGTGTTTAATTGCATCATTATTGCCCATGGAAGCCATTTTGTCTCCAGGTTTGCAGAATTCTTTGTTACAGTGCATGTCCCGTCATGGCTCTCCTTAGGCATTGAACCAAAGGATGTTCTCCGGGTACAAAGGAACAGAAACTGCGCAGCTTTGCCAAATTAAGGATGTGAAAATCTTACAATGTGTACAAATCCGGTGTAATTAAAAATGGTAGCTACTAGTGTGTCATATTTTTGTAATTACAGTACCAGATTATGTAATACTGTGTATAACAAAAGTATTTACAGAAAGTATGTTGTAGACTTAGTACCACTTTTTATATATTTTTACATGCATGAACTCATTCATGGAATACTTTTAACAGCATTTGTGAAGTGGCTGAACTGTGTAGCACAGTGTGCTTTCATGGTTATATTTTTAGTGGTAATTTGGGTGTGGAATATTCGTGTCATATTGGAGTGGAATATTCTCATGGTGGTGGAGTGGGATATTCATGTAAAAATGGGTGGAATATTCTTGTGATATTGAAGTGGAATATTCATGTGATAATGGAGTGGAATATTCTCGTGATGGTGGAGTGGAATATTCTCGTGATGGTGGAGTGGAATATTCTTGTGATAGTGGAGTGGAATATTCTTGTGATGGTGGCGTGGAATATTCTCGTGATGGTGGAGTGGAATATTCTCGTGATGGTGGAGTGGAATATTCTCATGATGGTGGAGTGGAATATTCTCATGATGGTGAAGTGGAATATTCTCGTGATAGTGGAGTGGAATATTCTCGTGATGGTGGAGTGGAATATTCTCGTGATGGTGGAGTGGAATATTCTCGTAATAGTGGAGTGGAATATGATGTGATATTAGTAGAGGTAGTTGCAGGTGACAAGTACAATGGGTAAATTGATTTAAAGTTCAGATCACCACTCTGTGGTGGTAGGTATGGGGCTCTGCCTACTTTTTCGGCCCATTCATGTCTGTTCTTCTCAATTTTAGTGAGTCAATTGCACAAGTCCACACAAGTCCAACAATATTTCATTTTCAACCCTCCATTTTGGGGAGAAAACAAAAGCCATTGTAGGGTTTTGGAGTGTGTAAAACTGTAAAAACCTTGGGGTCAATCCTTGATAGCCTATGGTGTGAAAAAGCATCTGTCCCATTGTCGTTTTTAGTCTACCTCATGTATTTCTTTCTCTCTGAATACCCAATCAACTTGAAACAAAGTGGTAACTTTATCCCCCCCCATGCCATTTAGCAGCTGTAATTCAAGGTAAGGGGTTCAGTTTAGTTAAATGTGGGCAGAAGTGCCCACATGTTGAAATTATGAGCTTTGGGATGTACCACATTATCTGAGGTTATTTGTATTGTGTTGAAAAAAGAAAAAATAAATGGAATATTTACCAATTGGAGAGCCTTGTTACGTTATGTTGTCTTTTTGTATGTTTCCTTTTTATGTTAATTTTTTGGTGGAATGTTTTACTTTTTGAGTTGGAAAAAGAATTTTCTGAATGAATTTAGTTTTGAAAAAGACAAAATCTGTTACGTTTTCAAGTTCCAAGAGACTTGGTACAAAAATCTAAAATTGCTTTTACTTCATGTATTAAGTTCTGAGTGTTTTATTTATCTTTTTTTTTTAGTTTTAGTTGATTTAAAAATTTAACGAAACACGGAGGAATAAAACACGTTTAAGTCGATTTTTCAAGAAAGGGCTGTGTTTGGATGGTTGTTAGAGGGCGTAGTAGATACAGTCGATAGAGGGCGCTGTAAAAAAAAGTCACGCGCGCCATTTTGAAAGGACAAAAATTGACGTTTCGGAATCTGGTCTTTCGTGGATTTTCCAGGAATGCAGGAAAACGTGAGTTAAAAAGGAACAGTTTTAATAGTTTGAAAAACATACATTCATTATTTTGAAAAAGAATCTGTTTTCAAGGGGTAAGTGTCTTATATTGGCAATAAAAATCATGAACAAACTTGCAAACTTAAGTCCGCATGGTGACGACGAGCATGATGACGGGTGTCGTCTTGGTCACTTCGCCCCGTTTCCACTTCGCCCCGTTTCCACTTCGCCCCATCCCCACCGAAATCTTTCATTTTTTTCTTTTAGTTGAACAAACGTGACAGAGGCTTGAATTTTTCATTGCCAGTGATTTCCCAATCAGCGATATTCGCCCAGGTAGGGGGCCTAGGCCTAATCAATAATTTATGGCCTGAGGATAGGCCTACTAGGTTTTATTGGAACAGAGAGAAAAATTGTACATGTTTCTGTAAAAAGTTTTGATAAATTTTAATAAATAAAAGATGCAATTTTTCCGAAATTCGTAATTTCTCCGAAATTCGTAATTTCTCCTTGACCGTGTCTGTCATGACCTACCGTTTATCTCCTTAACAGTTATTTCTACAGTTCTAATGCCACCCTGCCCTTGGATATCAATTGCTACATGTAGGTTCCCATTAAGTCAATTTCAGAATTGCCAAAGGTGTTTAAAACCCTAAAGGCATAGGCCTGTTTTAACTGCGAAAATGCTCTGTATTTTTTGTAGACAAAATGAGCGGTCATGCTATTTGGCGTCAGCAAGCGTCAACACACATATTAAGCCTACTAAGTAGCGTCAACAAAGTGTTAACCTGTTAACAACTTCAAAATAACTTCTACATATTGTATAAGTGGTTTTATTATATTTTAAAGACTCTAACACTTGCCACAGAATAATTAAAAAAAACAAATTTGCTTCCAGATTCTTGCAGGAAAACGAAACGTTTTCGCAATGTATGGGGCTGCCATCTTTCTTTCCTCTGCTTGACTCTGAAACGATGTCAAATAGTCTTCATACAAGGAAGAAGAGCACAGAGATACAAAAAAGTGATTCTAGAAAAATTCTTTTCTTGGTTCCTTTAACAAGGTGAGGCAGTGCAATGGTTCCCATCTCGTTCTCTCGGCATTTGGCATCTTTAAGGAGGGGACTGGAAAATTGGAGTCTATTACAAGTAAAATGGAACATTATCACAAACTGAGGCTATTTGGTTCCTCTAAAAACAAAATCATTCTATTTATCTTTATTCTTTTATAAACAGAGTGCTTTAAAGGCCGTCGAAACCATTTCTGGATACCGTGATAATAGAGACTCCACCTCCGCTGGCATACAGTGCGCGCATAGATTTTCTGAGCTATTGTAGAGGAAAATAAATTGTACCACAAACAAAATTTTATGAATCAAGTTAAAAAGTAAGAGTTAAACAACAGCAAGGATAGGATAATTCAGGAAGGTGAGCAGCAATCTTTATTTCGATCAGGAAATGTGATAACTACCACGATAATAGAGTAACCCATCCTACAGTACCTAGCCAAGTCAGAGGTTCCGCTTCAGATAGCTTGCAAAGGCAAATGTTCAATTTACTTTATAGACAAGGCCTATTTTGACCATACATGTAGGTTGCATGCATGTACATGTACTTATTCACCAGAATCAAATAATCGCCAGAGATGAAGCACAGATCGTACGATTTAGGTTCATTGTTTTTTTAATAAGCCTATCAGTACCTGGTTCTGTTTGTTACCCAAAAGTAATTCAAACTCTGAAATTTCTTGAATGAAAATTTTAAATAGAAGAGGAGGAGGACTTAGGACATTTGGGGAAACATTCATTTTTGTTTCATTCGTTAATCCAATGAGTTGTGTAACTTCATGTAGGCCTAAATTCACAGCTTCACATCATTTGGTATCGCTTTGAAACATAGGGTGAGAAATACATGTCAGTAAACCCAATACAAGTCCAACTATTCATTTCACCAACGTAGCTAACAGTGAGTGAATGAGTTAACCTCCATGCCCTTTTGGAAACCCCTCTCCGAGCTCCCCACTTTTAGAGAGGCAAACAGCTCAAGCACCGACGGGGTGAAGTGGAAATGTGGCAACGTGGAAATGGACCGAAGTGACTTTAAAGTGTGACGAACATTGATCTCCATTATCAATGGTGACGACGGACAAGGGCACATTCCAGCAAATCGTTGGATTTCTGCGCTCGAGCTCATTAACATTTTGTGATCCCACAGTGTTTTTACAAGAAGACATGCCATAATCAGGAGGGATCATAGAGATATCGCGTGGCTAACCCTGATAAAATTGAAATAAAAAAACGAACTTCTAGCCATACTCTTGAATTTCCAGTGAAAAACCAGAGGCCAGCCACTTCCCAAGAGTCAACAGGTGGCGCTATTTGGTACGATTTTGCACTATTTTCAATGGGGCCTTGGGCGCGTATTTGGTGTAGTGCAACCACAAGTCATGTTGTCTGGAATTTGGCCACTAAGTTGGGCATACATTGTGAGGGTTATACATGTACCTTTGTGACCCACTTTGTACCCTTTGCCGTGCCAAATGCAGCATGATTCTATGCAATTTACACAACTCCAGTCCAAGAAGGAGAGCAAATGAAGAAAATAGACCTACATGTAGCCCTAGCTAGGCAGGCTTGTAGATTTTTAAACTGGCCTAGGGCTACATGTATTTTTTCTGTTTTCTTTTTGACCTGATCTTGGAGAGGATGTCATAAGAAACATTTTGACATTCTCGCGGTCGGAGGTTGTTCCATTTATTGCACTCACGTCTGGCCAAAGGGGCAACTCTTCATTCACTTTTACTGGGATTTGCATGTTTTTCCTCCTTTTTTCCTGCAACATGATAAAAATAACTTAAACCTTTTCGGTACAGTGTGGGAGATATTTATAGCCCTTAAATAGTGAAATTTTGGACATTGATATAAAAGTCAACTTGGTCCCAAGTCAATTCTGTCTTTACGGAAAATGTAATTAAAGAGAAGTTGCATGACTTCATTTCAAGTCTCGACAATCAAACTTTCCAACACAAGGAAATTGCCATAAATTTTTATCTTCCATAAATTTCAGAGTTAAGGATGTCCTTATACCTGGACACCTTTAACCACTAACCACAGCAAGATAAACAACATTCACTTTGGGATATGATATCGAACCAAAAATACTAACAGAATTTATGCAAATCTAAATGTTCTAGAACCACTAATGATTCCTGGCAAAGTTTACGAAGTGTTTATTCCTTTCAGTCTGATCGATCAATGGCTTGTTTTTGTTCGATGTTGATGGACTTTTTTTGTAAATTGAATCCTTGCATTTCAATTTTATTTAACAAGTAATTGTGATGACCATGGCATTTTATTTATGTGCATATGGCCGGCTCCAAGTGCTTGGCAACATTAATTGTGGCGTGCACGGAACAACGGTCTGGTCCCAGCTTGAGATCTACCCCACGATTAGGAGCATTTTAAAAAACTCAATAAAGTCATGTTTGTTATCTGATTCTCCCTCAGGTTGACGAGAAGAGGTGCCTACATGGATGCCTGTAGAAGGGTGCTCTGTCCATCTTGGAACAAGAGTTCTTGGACTTGTCAAGATGGAAGATTTTACATTCTAGTACATCTGTAAGTTACCAGTAATACAGTGTTAGTAGACTGAGTAGTAATACTGGTTTTGATCACAGTGTTGCATTGTTCTGACCGAACTAAATTTGGAAATGAGAAATCCTTTTATGGTTGTTAATAAAGCATTCATTTTCATAATGTGAGGCATTTAAAAAATGTTTTGATCGAATACTCCTGGAGTAAGTATGCACTGAAAAGTAGTAAGGCCGTCAAACACTTGATGAGGCATTTCTTATTAGCTGTTTTTTAGAAACGGCTTAAACAGCTCTTGTTTGTCTTAATTAGCTGTTGAGGGCAATAGCCGAAACAGCTATTGTTCTTCTTAAAACTTTAATTTTTTTATTTTATTTTTTTTCCACTTTTAACCCATTTAACATAAAACAGGCCCATTCTACATGCTGCTTTTGGCCTTTTTAAAACCTGATTCCCTTCAAACCTGGGAGGTACCGGTATTTGGACTAGTATTTGGAAATCTACCGGTACATGTATGCCAAACCTTGATGTCATCATGATTCATGATGTCATTACCTGTGGGTGTCAATTTACATCATTTTAATCTTGAAAATCCAGAGAAAATCAATTAGAAAATTTACATGTAGGTCTTCATTTTTCTCTTGTACATGTAAGTAAAATCACATGACTGTTGCTTCCCGTCGAAACCGGAAGTGCCTTATCATTTAAATTTGTAATACTGTACATGTACACTGTACATGTAAATACGAACTTGCTTATTAACAGTGTTAGTCTCAAGCAAGAGATTATTCTTCGAAACTTTGAGCATTGACTTCATGAAATTCTCCACCGCCCTCTAGCAGCAGGTTGAAAAATGTCAAACATGCATTTTCAATAGATGTCTCTGGCTCAGTTTGCTGTAATTAAAACTTGAAAATTGGTAAATCTGATCATTTACTGTATGATGACCTTTACTCAAAGAACACATGTGTGATGTTTGAAGCTGATGATCATTAGACTGGAAGTTACCATGAAAAGACCTTTAATTTTTCAAAAATCACTGACAAATCAATCCTGACATTTTCAGTCTTGAAATACCAATCAATTAAAAAAATAAACATTGACGTCAAATGTCAAAGGCGTTAATATATGAACATGTAGCTTTTTTTCACATACATTTACATACGTGTACGTGACCTGGCGATGACAAAAATACCATAACATTTAGTAGCCTTTCACTCAAATAAAATCAATGCACACCCATAACGCTGTCTTCTGTGTGTGTACTGTACATACAGTGTACACGTACATCTACAGTCATGTACAGTGCGTGCATTCACTCAAGATACATGTAACTGCTTATTGCACAGTTGTAATGCTTTACCTGGATATTGGAACTAGAGGGTGACATCCAGTCAGTGCAAGATCCCATGGCAATTTACGCTTCCTGCAGACATACCGGTACATGTACTTTAAGAGCACTGGGTTCAATGCCCGTCTAGTCACCTTTTTTCCACTCTTTTCTTTTTTTTTATTCAAAGACTCAAAGAAAAATTTCCAAAACAGCTCTGTGTTTGCGATGTAACAAACACAAGTCTTGTTACTGCTTACATTGTACAGTACTTCTGATAATAAACCAACGCTTTCTCTAAAGCACCCTCTGGACTATTATTCACGAACCTGAAGAAAAGTGCAGGGAGAAGATGATAAATCTTCAGTTCTGGAGGTGGGAGTAAAACCGTGGATACATGAACGGTACATTTTAATGTTCTGGGAAGAGTCCATGTAGGATCAAGTTAGGGCTTACATGTAAATCAAGCTGCTCATGTTGGCCTTGGCTGGATTCAGTTCCAGGTCACAGATTTTGAGTGTGAGGTTGGCACTGATGACAATGAACGGTGTACTGTCGTGATATCCTTAAATCTGTGATCTTTCATCTCTAGTAAATTTCCACACGAAGACGGGATGTGTTATCATTTAACCACAAAGTGACTGAGCAGAACACAGTAGTTAAAAATCCTACCTGACCCAGACATCAGCGAATACTGTTCTGTCATGATTTTTATCTGCATAGAAAAACACATTTTTAATTTTTAGTGTTTACCATATTTTTCAGAGGTCTTTGCCAAAAGATTCAATCAACATTTCTATTGAAATAAAAACCACACAAAACGTGTTGAAATATTTCACAATTGAAGAGCTGAGTTCCAAATCAAATATCCCAAGTTGGCCAATCGCTAGGCGATTTGAAAAACTCCCTTATCCGCTATTCTAGGCCATGACACAACACTCAGTTCAAGATAAGCATAAGCTGTTAGGAATGTCATTGTTTAGTTCCTTTATTACATTACAACTGTCGCAAAAATATCTCTTGACCCTCCAGCTTTCGTTGGGATCAATAATTGACATTACCCCTGACAAAAAAGCTACATTTCTCGACTATTCAGTTTAAATTCCACCTAAGCTGTGTAATATCCCTCAAATTATGACTTGACTTTGCACAAAAAGATCACACAGTTACATTGAAGCCGATGGCATACAAGCAAATGCGATGACACTGAGCGTTGAGCCTGACATCATCGGCAACAATCACATATTAAAAGTACTCTACATATCTCAAAAGTAGAGGGCGCTGTTCATTGTGCTCCAAACGTCAATTCCTGGCTGACGACGGCTTAGAAAGTTGATTTTTTTTTTTTTTTGGCAGAATGATGAATTGCGCGACTTTTCTGCTGGATTATTTTTTTAGCCAATCAGTCAACCAATTTATGAATAAACTACATGTAGACATTTTTGCCCCAGGTGGCTATTTATGGCCGATTGTTAAGAGACTGAGGTTGCGACTTTGCAGTGCTTGGTGCGTGACCTATTGCCGGTGGTAATTTATTCCATTCTGCAAAAGTTCTTGGGAATAATGAGAACTTGTAGCAGTCTTTGTGTGCAGATGATTTGATGAAAGAGATTGCTACATGTACCTGTTGTCTTGTTGAATGGTTTGGTTTGGCCTGGTACATGTACAGTACATGTACAGTCGGTATTGATGGCAACGATTTTGTTGACAGATTTGTAGAGGAGGGTCATCTCTGGGCTGCTCTACAATGTTCCAAGGGTTCCCATTCCAGTTGGGACAGCATTTTGGTGACACTCTCCCTCAGTGTTGTTGTTGAGGACAAATCAGGCAGATCCTTGTTGAACCCCTTCCAGCTGTAATTTATGTTTCTTATGACGGGGATCCCAGACTGATGAACAGTACTCTAGACGAGGTCTGACTAGTGTTTTATAAGCCCTCGCTATTACTTCAGAAGAACAGCTACTGTAGACAGACCTAGAATTTGGTTAGCTTTTGCTGTAATACTTTCAGTCTGAGTTGCCCAGCATAATTTGTTGTTGAGTCCCGACTCCTAAGTACATGTACATGTAAGTGTGGTAGGTTACAGCTTGTAGTGTCGTATCCCCCCAACTTGTAATCTTCCAGAATTGGCTTCTTTACCGGTATGTGGGTAATTTGCATGGTGTAACATTTAGACTTTTGAACTTCATTTGCCATGGTTGTCTGTTAAGGATACAGTCGTCTGTGAATAGACGTACATGTACTTTCGATGTAAAATCCATTTGAGATGCCATTCACGTACATGTACATGTACATGTATAGCAAAAATACCTTGTGGGACGCCAGATGTTACATGTACATGAAGGGAAGATGAAGTTTCAACCTGTAGGACAACTTGTTATGATACATGTATATCTGTGTAAGAAATGTCCTACTCCTAATCCAAGTATGGAGTGAACCATTTATTCCCGAATGGCTAAGCTTAAGGTTAAACTGAAACTGCCATTTTGTTTTTGATGTGTCCTCAATCTTCTCCACCAGAGAATTTGTAGCCTTGTATACATGTAGCTCTTTGAAATCAGACCTCGTTTTTCTTAATTTTTCGTCAAATGAGGATGCAAAAACTGCTTAGATGTCTTGTAAGTCTGCTTTGGGTTGCCGGGGCAGAAGGTGACGGATCTTGGGTTGCATCTTCGTGTAACATATTGGCAAGGAAAAGGTAGTGTTGCGCCTGTACCACAACTGACGTGAATGAAAGATCATGCCACTATAGTCCTATATAATCCCACCTGTGTTAAGTAATATCCAAACAATAACATCATAGAAAACCACGCACCGCAAAGAAAGTAAATATGTTCTAATTCAGACCTGGATGTTCAAACAAACATATTTTCATTTCTCATGCTGTGGCGAGCTTGCAGTACGCAGTCATAGTGGTACAGAAAGCCATAGCCGAGGATGCCCTCATCACTAATGTAGGCGACAGTTGCATCCCATCAATAGTGCTGTCCACCAATCAAGATGTCAACTGTAGCAACACCTTCAGTGGGAATAAGTTCTTTGTTTGCGGTTTCCAGTTTGTATCTTTGCGAAGGGATTTGAGTTCAGGGCACTTTTCAGTTGCTATTTGGCTGAAAAGTGCTGATGATGTTATGGTCACCGCCGCTTCTGTGTCAACTAATAGTTCACTTGGTGTGCCGCACATTTGCACTTGTAAAAACACAGACATACCTTGCATTTGCTGTCTTCCTAATTGGATAGTATTCTGTTCATTGGAACAGACCGATGCCAGGCCGGGCGGCACGGTCCTTGTTAGTTTCCCGGCTGTATGATGACAACCTCTTTTAAAGAAGCCGTTGTTTCAGGGCACTTGTTCGCAAAGTGGCCAGGCTCGCCACACTTGAAACAAGTGACGTCATTGGTTTTCTGCTGTTTGGCTTCAGCAGGTTTGGCAGGATTCTGTGTGCTGGCTTCCACGGGCTTGGTGAGTTTCTGGCTGTTAACGGGTTTGTTTTTTCTCCGTTTGACGATTCCATTCAGTCGTAGGTCGAGGTTGTCCTGGAACTGTCGAAACTGCTTTGTGGTGACAAACACGCTGCCATTCTCAGGAGCTGCTTGCACAGTCTTCACACAATGTGAATTTCCAGAACTCATGGTGTCATGGAGGCTCAGGAAATTTTCGACTGCCGTTGTAGCCTCCTTGAGGGACTTGGTGTTTGTCATGCCGACCGAAACTGCTACCTGCTGGTCAGAGAGGCCTTTCAGAAAATGGCGAAGAGCGATGTTCTCCATAGTAACTGGATCTGCTGTTGGGTAGCCACGGAAGACACAACGGTGAATGTTGGCAACAATCTCAGCTTCTCCTTGTCAGTTTCTCCTTGGGCTGATGTTTCCTAGCTTCAAGCTGAGTGCTGTAGTTTGGCAGTTGTCATTCGCCAAACTGCTTGCCAAGCTCCTCCATCAAGGTGTCGAAGGACTTGATGGCTTCAGGATCAAGTTGCTGGGAAACATACTTGGCTGCCTTTCCTTGCAGACTGCTCAAAAGCCAGAACAGCTTTTCTTCTTCAGTCCAGCGGCAAGCCTTAGCGAGACCCATCAGTGGTCGGACGAAGCCCTCCCATGACTTTGTGCCGTCAGATTCTCCTAGACGAGGGAGAGGAACATCCAGCTTGTGACTCGGCTGTGCTTGGGGTGAATGAGACTCAGGTTGCTCTGCAGCTGTAGATTTTACTGCGATGTCTGGCGTAGATGTTGCTGCCTGTGAATCTTGCGAGGATTTTGCTGAAACACTGGCATTTGTCTGCTCTTGGAAGAAGCCAAATATTTCAAAATCTTAGATGCTGAATTTTCTGTTATTTGAATTTCCAAACTCCAAGTCCAAACAAGGTTGCCCAAAGTTGACTGAAAAAAGAAGCGATTGGGATCTTGATGTGTTGGTGTCTGGGTTCCAGACCAAAAGATCCTCACACTGTTTTCAAATCGTGTTCAACAATCAAGAGTGAAGTAGTGTAGTAACAAACAAATACATGTACATGTAGTAGCAGTGTGTACAAGTACATGTGACTACATGTACTGTACAAGGCACTCCCATTGCATGCACTTTGTTTCTATTTTCTGAGTTTCTAATGTTGGAAAAGAATGTTACATCCACTCTTGGCAGAATAATTTCTTTACGTCATGGTTTTGTTTGCAAAGCATGCCTGACTTCTGAGTTGGTCCCGTCATGGCTTTGTCGTGTGTGCGCCCTCTAGTGATCAAAGGTACTGGTCACATGAGTACATAATTATTGGAAATCTGCAAGGCACACTGGAAATCTGTACGTCACTAACGTTGGAAAAGAATGTTACATCCACTCTTGGCAGAGTAATTTCTTTACGTCATGGTTTTGTTTGCAAAGCATGCAGCCAATTTAATGGACATGTACATGTATGTACGGACACATGTACATGTATACATTGTAAATTTGTATTTTTCATCTTTCTGACCCGTTCCAGTGGCAGTTTTGGAGGACTGAATATAATTTCTACATGTAGTTACATGTAAATGTCTCTGTTGCTTTGGGTGTTTCAATTTACAATGTACAGGGGTATTCAAGTTTAAAAGACACAGTTCAAATTTTTCTGAGTGTGACAGAGTGTTAAACAGATTTGACGGTAATAAAAGATAAATTTAGCTAAAAACTGGTGTCAAGGCTAATACTGGTACAAATACATGTTGGTTTGAATTAAACCCTGACTCAAAGAATTCTTTGGGATATATTTCCAGCTGAATTTTAAGTTCTTTGTAAGATGCGTGTAGGTGCAGCACAGGAAGCTGTGGAAGCTGACATGTACATGTACATCGTGTACAACGCACCAGCACATGTCTTTCTTATCTACCCTGTACATGAATGTATACGGGTAATTCCAGAAATCAGGGGTCCATTTTTGTGTGTGTCCCTGTCACATCTGACATATGATTTTGTAAGTTCAGAACACATTTTCTAATTTCCAAGAGTGACGAATTAGTGCAAATTACCGGCCAAACAAAAAATAATAGTTTGAAATCAATTCCAGTGATATTTCCGTGTCAAATAATAAAGGTCAGATGTAGCAGGGACACGAAAATGTCACACTTTTGGCCCCCTAATTTCTGGAATTATCCACATACATGTACATATACAATCAAAACTAATTAATTAATGATTGTAGGGATTGTTTCTCTGATTCTCCCTCAGGCTGATGAGAGACACTGCCATGGAAGATGCCTGCAGAAGGGATGCCATCATTGTCACGTCCACTTCGAACAAGAGTTCTTGGATTTGTCAAACAGGTAAGATACTGTATGTTCTATACACTACAAGCTTTGTGGCCACTTTGTGTACTTCGGTGCATGTTTCTGACTGAAATACATGTAGTTCTTGTTTCCACGGTCTTCCTGGAGCTTCTGCACAACAGACAGCTTTCTTCGGATTTGTCATGAAGTCTTCTGCTTGACCGTTGGCTCCTGGCCAGTGGGGGATGATCTTTCTGTGGCAAAATCCAAGAGGGAATGTTTTGAACTCCACACTGTTGAATGAGGATCATTATTGGTTTTCACATGTTTTTTTGATATTCCCTGATGACTGCTGTGGGCAAGCTGGAGAATGTGCTGTTGAAAACTAGCAGGAATTATGTTCAAGCGTTGCTCTCACAGGACTACATGTACCGTACCCGTACACCACTCTTTGTGACTGATACTGTCTCCAGTTACCCAGAAAGCATTATACATGTGTTCTCTTTGAGTTTGAACCATAGTCCATCGTGATATGCTTGTATGATTATTTGGAGAGCATGGTCTTTGTCTATTTCATGGTGGATTTCGTCAAACGTGAGAGCCTTGGGAGTGAAATGGTGCACAACTACGTGAACAAAATCATCAGCTTCCATTGAGAGACTTTCAATCTCACTGTTTGAGTTAGGGTGTCTGGACAATTAAGTACGAGTACGGTAGCCTGCGGGGTTGTCCTTTCCAGCATGGTGGACAACGGACAGGGTACCGTACATGTACCGGTACATGTGTGACTGCAGTTTGAGCAGCCAGTTCTGTGTACATGGAGATGGATTTGCCAGAGGTTTACTGAGTAAGGGAATAAGTGGTTTGTGAGTGACGACTGTGAACACTTGGCCAATCCTTCAAGTGATTTGTTTAGTGGGTGTCAGGGCGCAACTGGCATAGCTGAACACCTTGTTTAGTCCCTGTTTGCCAGTTTGTGTTAACATTGCGCTGAGGCCAACGGGTCTACCCGTAGCATCAACTCATACATGTACATGTACTTCTGTTTCTTTGGCTGGGTCAAAGTGTGCACCGACAGCTTCAAGTGTGAGTGAGTCTTTGAGTTTTTGGAGAGCTTCAACGTGTATTGAGTTCCACTCAGACTTTGTGTCTTTCTCAGTAAGTGTGCAAAGGGGCTCAGTAATGGTTTAGAGGTATGAAACATGAGCCATACATGTAGCTTGCCATATCAAGGAGGCTGTGGGCTTCTGTTGGACTCTGAAGGGCACTGGCTTTTCACAGGTCTGGGGAGACGCCATATCCACTGAAGACAAGTCCAAAGAAGTGTACAGTTGTACGCGAGATTGAGCAAATTGGCACTTCTCCTCTCCGCCTTTCTCTTGCAGGTGTCTAGAAGAATGTTTAGCCTTTTGTTGTGCTCGTCAGTGGTTGAGGCCTTCCATGTACAGTATATCAGAATGTTGGTTGAGACATTGAGCACACCTGCTATGCCTTCAATGGTTTGTCGGATAGCGTTTTAGAAGACTTCCCTGGGTGAAGAGATATTGGGTCTTAAGTATCACTTGAGTCCAACATGTGTCACAAAGGTCATGATGTACATGTACCGTACTGACTGTCTGGCGCCAGTTTTCGCTGATGGTATCCAGAAAGAAGATCCAGTTTGGAATAGAATCGCGAGCCATGTACATGTACGTCTAACTTAGCCATTTAGCTTACAGTGTAGCTATGAATTTATCCATAGTTGGTGATAGGTGCCATTCTCATTTGGCTTGGGCGGTATTTCGGTATTACCGAATACCTCAATTTTTTTAATACCGAACAATACCGACTAACAATCCATGAATACTGGAATATCGACTAATTCGGTATTGAATTTCAATACCACGGTATTCTGGCTAATTTGTTTAGAATGTTCCCACAACCCTCATAAGATGAAAGCAGACAATTATATCCACAACAGTGACTGCATACTTTGTGGTTTCAGTCATCCAGCATCGCATTTGTATTGTCTCTTTTGGTGAGGAGATAAGACATAACATGATACTTCAGCATGCAGCCATCAACCCGCCTATCAGAAGGTTTTGTTTCCCTATTGCCGCCGCAGAGTTTGCGGTTTTGGAATAACTTGTAAGCAGTGCTTCTTGTATTACTCACTGGCACATGTTACATGTACATGTATCACAGCCCTTCATGTTGGGAATTAAAAATCAGCTGGTCTTCCATGTACGCACTGGACTTTATTTTCCAAAGATTTTTATTGGCGGATCAGAAAATTTGAATGCTGCTTGTGCTAGCCTTGTGCTCTCTTAAGGTCTTTTTTGTCTTTCATATACAACAGGTACAAGTATTATGTGAAAATCTATCTAACCAAAGCCAGGAATGTGTGTTATAAACTATAAAAAGATTCTATAAATCTACATCTGTTCGACATTCACGGCAATCAACGATCTTTATAATTGTTCTCACATTCGTTCCAACCACACGAAAAGAGAAGCAAAAATCTGATTCCTCACTTGTCACTGCTTGTATTTCAGTTTGTCCGGAATAAAATTAGGACAATGTGTTTGATCAAAAAGATCTCTAGGTTATGAATAATCAAATACCTTGTGGTGTGTTTAGAATGATAAACTTCACTGTCATAGGACAACATGTTTAATGTACATGTGAAATTTAAAAAAGCAAATACATGTGAAAGCATCGATCGAGGGATTTTTAAAAGACTTTCAATTGCCATGGATGACGACGAAGCCAACAGTAACTAACCTGCACACACATGTACGTCCAGGCCTACATGTATACCTGCAAGAATGTGAAGGCTCATCAACTAAAGCCCCCATCCATGCAAGTAGTCTTTCTTACACAAATTGTGTCACGGAGAGACAGTTTTTGGTTAATTTTTCCTCTGTCTTTTGATTTTTGACACAAGCTGCATGACATGATTGATTGGTAGTCCAAGTTCTCTCGCCCACTGCAACGCGGCCGCCTGTGCATGAGATGGTCGCTGAAGGAGCATGATGTCATGAACGAGTACTGTGATCGGATAGCTGTGTCTTGCCAAATTATGTCATGAAAACACACAGTCTCATTGGTGGGCACGCTAGATCTTCTTGTAGCAATATGGATATTTTAGTGTTGGGCGATTAGTTGGACTCTTGAGATACGAGAAAAGTCTTGCGAACTTATTTCGGGCGTATTTTATTGGAAATGGGATGGGAATTTTTGTTTTGGCGTTTGTGTAATCAATGTAAAATATTATGGATTTTTTAATCGTGCACTATGCACTATGAAAAAAACCATGTCAGTATATCGTGTTGTAAGCGTGCGTGATGCATTTGGAGGGGCGGGCGATATTAAAGCTTTGTGTTGCGTGACTGGAAATTTTGTGGAAACACGCTCGCTTGAGTACAAGCAGTACAACCTCAAATTAAATTCATGAACACGGAAAACACAAACATAGACATGACATCAATTTTTGTGAATGAACCTGCAGAAAATTTGTGACGGCAGGTTTTTTTTCAACTGCATTCGATGTAGTGGAACGTACGAGCCTTTTTTTGCAGAGCCTGTACAATGACTGGTTGCCGCATTTCCATCATGCTTTCATTGACAAAGGTTCGGCCCAGCAGGAACCAGTGTGGTGCACCGCGCACATGTTTTCACTACCGCGATTTGCAAAAGCTTTATGAATGGGTCGTCAACAATGGTTTTTCAGGCAACGGAGTCAAGAAAACCTTTCGTTGGACCAGGAATTTCGTACAATGCTGTTTTGTTATAACATATTTTCTCCCCATAGAAATGTGCACATTTTCACCGGGACCACAGATTTATGCTTGTTGTAATTGGAATTCTGTTACAGCCGATTTCGTAATGAGGCGACTGCCGCATCGCAGTTTTCTTACCATTGCACACGCGCAGTGTTAGGGCGCAGCTAAGAGGAGCAGCCACTGGTGACCCAAACGTAATCATTACAATAACACACTGTCTCAGCGAGTACCAGCTTGACTGTAGTACATGTGCAGATTTTCACACTGTACGAGTGACCACACAGATATAGGAATCGCGGAGCAACAAAGCGGTATTTAAAACACCGTCCCTTTTTAAAAAATGCTTTCACATAAATAATATTTATTTGACATCAAATGGATAGATAAATTATAATAGTTATTAAGTTTAGGGGGTTTTGTGTCGTTAAAAACCCTTTATGCTGGCCCCTAGTGTTGTTTGTGGTCTGCCTTTGAATGTCAGCATCGCCGCTGCTTTTTGATGACGTCATTGCCTTCTGCAACGAATACCGCGGTATTAGTAAATACCGTGGTATTTTTTTCATGGATACTGCGGTATCGAAAAAGGCAATACCGCCCAAGCCTAATTCTCACTTTATTGCTTTGTTTTCAGCCCTCATGTCAATGCGTAGGCGGATGTCATTTGGGTTATGTGGTTTAGGGACTGCAGTGACTGGAGGACGCCTGATCCTCAAGATCTTGGAAGTGTTTTTCAATTTGTTTTCGCAGATGGGATGGTGCCTTGCGATAGCATTGAGTGACAGGAGACACAGGTTCGTCAATGTGGAGATTTACCAGAACTCCTTTGAGTTTGTCAATACATGGGGCAAACAAAGCTGACTTGGTGAAGTCTTTGCTGTTGTCAGTGATGTTTTTGACTGGGTCATTGATCATGATGAGTCTCTGGTCTTGAGCTGATTGAAGGCCAAGGAGACATGCAGCTTAGATGTCAACAACAAAGACATTGACTGTTGCAAAGCGGTTTCCTGTTTCAAGGAGTGGTGACAATTGACCAGAAATGGGCAGCAGCTCATCTGAATGGTTTTGATAGAGATGTACACTGGTTTTCTCTAGTTTCAGTGGTCTGCAAAGACAGATGCTGTTGAATGGGGTGTGTTGATGTGTTCGACAGGCACCTGTTGATACCTTTGGTCCTAACTGAGGTTCAAAGCGTATTGGAGGAAGTACTGGTATCAACTGTAACAGATGTATTCTTCATCAGATGAGGAATTGTCCTCATCCACATTTCTCACTGTCTGGGATTTGTGTTGTGAGTCCTGTTTGCATTTGCTAGATTGGCATACGCAGGAGAAGTGGTTGAGCTTAGCGTATGAAGTGCACTCTTTGCCATTAGCAAGGCTTTCTCGATATTGGGGGTATTGTCCCCCACAGTTGTGACATACTAGAACATGTACAGAACTTGGGGCTTTGCATTGTTTTATGCCCGGGCTCCACTGTCGTGATGGGGAAATTTACCCTTGTGAGCACTGCGAGGTGGTTTCTTTGAGATTTTGTGCACTGTCTGGCGGATTTCGATTGGGGTTTCAACATTATCAGCCCTTTTCTCTGACAGTTCAAGAGATCCAGCAAGCTCTAATGCATGTATCTTTGACAGGGTGTGTGGCTTCTCAAGTGATTTACGGTGTGGTTTTTATGATGTGCACCCAGTTATTACATGTATCTGTGTCAAGAGTTCACGATTGGGGTCAGAAAATTCACACTTCTCAAAGTCGAGTGCAGAACTGATCATCAGGATTCTGTGTTAGACACCTAAAGAGGATTGTTTCATGTTTGGGATTCCACTTTGGGATAAAGTGATTTGTCAATGTCTCTTTAGTTTTTTCAAAATCACTCACATCACTTACATGTACTTGTACATGTACATCTGAGTGTGTGTCCAAGTTAATGGTTTGCAATTGCTCACCACCGTAGTGTAGAAGCAATATTCACTTTCTCTCACCTGTGGTGATGTTGAATCCTATCATCGCTCCTTCGAAACGTTTGATCCATTTTTCCCATGCGATACCGAAAGCTGTCAGTGCTCCTTTATGCTTCAAATGGAGGTACATGTGCATGTAGAGTGGGCATAGCAGATATCATGACTAACAGTGTGCCGTAGTCACTCACTGTATGCATGTGGCAAACAATGGCATAACTTGTCACGAAAGTGCAGAAAAAGTGATCAAAACTGTTTCTAAAAATTTATATTGCAGTAGATCAGTTCACTTATAAATTCTAAGTTACATGTATGTGCGCATGCGAATAAATAGTCAGTGGAAGCAATGAGCTTAAGCAGACCGCTGAAAATGTACAGGGGCACAAATTTCCACAGAATTTTCTTCAGCTTCTGTAATTTTCTGTACTTATGTCTTCACAAAACCCTCTATAAACATTATAGCTACTGATTTCTAGTGTGAGAGGATTTTTAGAGAGCAAAATTAAATATTAAACAATTTCGATCGAAGCACAAGAGAGCGAAAGAAATCAGACACTGAAGTCCAAAACTGTTTAATTGGAAATGGTCAGAAAGGAGGCCTGTTACCATAATTTCTTCTAACCTCTTGCGCTCAGGGAGATACATGTAGCAAAGACTATTTTACATGTACCAATTAATCCTTTTAGACCAGAAAGTAATAGCTGCATGTACATGTATAATGATTTGAGAGGATTTACCAAATATGTGCCCCTGTACATTTAGAATGGGCTGCTCAAGCTTGTTGCCTCCACATTCTATTTATGCACATACGCATATAAACCCAAATTTATTAGTGAACTGGTCAAAGGACTGTAATATATGTACAGTATGCGACCAGTACGAGTGAAATCGCTGACCTGTGAATATCACAATATTGGCATTTACGGATCCAGCATTCATCACCAGTTTAATATTTTCAGGACAGATTGAGGCATGGAATCACGCGACAAATATGCTGATCGTGCTCATTTAAAATGTAATACACATGTACATTGTGACCTATTGAACTTACGCATACATAATAAGTAGCGTACAATGTAGTCATAACAGATGCTAGTCTCGCTGGTACTTGTAAGGGATCTTGTACACCCCTGACTTGTGCTGTGGGTTAGGCTGGTCCTTGTGTGAGGCCAGCAGGTTCTGCATCTTCAAGGTTACAATTGAATATCATGCTTGTGGAAGATACGCTGGATGTGATAGGAAGTGCTGGTTTACTGCCTGTAGGGGAGGGTGGCAGAACTACATGTAGGGGCCCTACCTATTCATGCCTGTTGTTGGCTTTGGGTGTACGTACATGTACATGTACCCGGTATGTGACCCTTCAGATGGGGGTTGGATCTTCAGTCTTGCATCTTGATTTTGGCTTGACTTGTATCATTCTGATGCAGCACTGTGGTGATGTGATGGAGTTCTTGGGTGAGATATTCCCTTTCAGACACGTATGGTACTAGTACGTGTACATGTACCAGTGTGCCCTATGAACAAGGGCCCGGTTAACAGAAGGCCAGATCTTCGGGTGATAGAAGGAAGCACTGTGGAGATACAGTACACTAAAAGAGAAAGAGCTTCCTTTGGAATGAACTAGCAGAAATTTTTACTGAAAAATTGTGATACTTTTACTTGAAGTTTTCAATGTCAAACTTTGATGAGACTCTCATCCGTGTCCGATGGCTTGTGCTCCTTCCATTAATCTTAGTAAAGCATGGTCTGTTGACATACATGTACATTGTGAAAAGTGTACATGTACATGTATGTGCATATTTTACAAGACTAGTTTGTGCAACACAGATGGACGAGGATTGCAACAAGAACAAAAAGTCTAACAATTTTTGCATACAGTTGGCCACAAAGTGAATGTTTTGACATTTTTTGGCAATTCATGGCACTGGTCAATGTTGATATCAGCAGTCTTAATAACAACTGGGGACTAGTTCACAGTCTTATTTCCACTGCCTGTTTTATGTTAAAGAAAGAAACATATCGGATGTTGCTAAACATTAACATTTGACTTTTTGCTTCTAATGAATGCAGGGTCTTTTGTTGCCAATTCAGATTTTCAGCCCTAGCTATCATGCCAAATCAGATTCACCTAGATGAATTTGTTGAAGTACCTTTAGAAGCAAAGTGAAATAATGAAGTTTCAGAATAATGTATCATCTTCCAGTTTTCTGTTAAAATCATTCAAAGACTGCGTGTGATGTCACTTTTTGGAACCGATACATGTAGATTGTTGGTTTATTTGGGTAGCATCTTTGAAGGCCTACAAACTCTGAATTGCTGGTTTATTTGGGTTGCATCTTTGAAGGCCTATAAACTCTGAATTGCTAGTTTATTTGGGTAGCATCTTTGAAGGCCTATAAACTCTGAATTGTTTGTACTCGGGATAGATTCATGAAGATGCAGCACAATGAACCGGTACAAAGAAGCTTATTTCTTGTCCACAATTAAACTAATTGCATGATTATTACTTTGATTCTCCCTCAGGTTGGTGAGAGACACTGCCTTCGTAGACACCAGAAGGGCTACTCTCTCTATTTTGGACAAGAGTTCTTAGACTTTGAAAAGGTAAGCTCATTCGTTCTATTTACAGCGCAAGATTTTCTGGCCAATTTAAAAAGGTTTTGTTTGCTTCAGTGCATGTCGACCTTGGGTGTCCTCATGTTGACCTGGGTGGGATTTGAACCCGGGCCACAGGGTTGTAGGCAATAGGTACATATAGCTAACACTTCAGAAATCTGGCTTTCTGAAATTCAGACTCACCCGGTTGTGTTTGTCATTATCAGCATTATACTCAAGTGATAGCTTTTCTCCTTTTGTGTTCAGCGTTAAAACTCCATAAGCAGCCAAAAAAGATTTCACGTCATTCTCAAGACCACCAAACGACTGAGTATTTGTCATGTGATTCAAACAACCTTTTGCATAGTTTGTGAATTTTTCTTCATCCCCTAATCTCATCCCTGTGATCTGCAGAACTTAAGAATTGGTCAGAATACCTTGTTGCATTTACATGTAATTCAGCGAGGATGCTATGTGATTTCTATGGAAGGCCTTAATTTTGGAAATTTTGAAAGATGTTGGTTCTGTGTGCTTTTTAAATTCCTTTCCCAAAAGTAAATTTTCCCTGCTCCAAGAAATGTGCTTGTTTTTGTTTCCTGCCATTTTTTTATTCAATTTTTTTTTTAGGCTTTTCCCTTTTCACCCCAACTAGTTCACTCACTCGCCCACCACCCATCCCGCCAAAACGTTTTTTGATATAGTTATCTGCACCTTACAGCATTCATGGTTACCAAATGTGTCAACTGCAAAAGTAAGGCTTTGCTGGCAGGATTGAGCATGTCCAGTCACCTCTTCCACTACTCAAATTCAAATTTGACCTGCATGGCTAATGAGGGCTTTCAAGCTGGTTGCACACAATGCTTGGGCAATGCCCTTTCTTCTGGTCTATGGCATGTTATGTAATTAGGCCCAAGTCTTCAATAGTCAGAAAGCAGCATCCAAAAAGCCAACAAATTTCTGTAGTGCATCATGGAGGAAGGAAAAAGACATGTACATGTATCCCAATATGTACCTGGTGTTTGATTTGAACTGAGCCGATAGAAAAGCTTGAACACTGACAAATTGCCTTCCTGGTTTGTATATTTACCCTCTCAATTTATTGGAAACTGCCAAATTACTGTACATGCATTTCAAATATAAATCTTTAATAGTTTTATACATCTTCTGTGTCACTCTAATGAAAGTGTAAAACTGTTTACAAGTTTCACATTTGGTACATGTAGTGATTGCATACGTCAGTCTCAAAACATCATGTATAATTCCCTTCACTTTTTAAACTTGCTTTCAGAATTCCAAGAGTGCCTAGCACAGCCAAAGCAGTCTACCCTTATTGTGCTACCATCAACAGAGATCCGGGAACCAGAAGACATCAGCGTGCACCTGCTCCACTTCGCTACGCGCTCTAGTGGCCATTAGGGAACACAGCGCAGGTTGGTGGGCTGCATCAATGTTACATTGGTTGTACTTGTGACCGGCGGAGCAATGAATTCAGGAAGGTCAGAAAGGGGTGAGTTGTTATCAAGTCATTTTCTTCTTGTTTCAAGAATGTTTCATGTCACTTCATACATGTACATGTAGATGCAAGGACCTATGCAGATGTTGGTTAATTTTCATGCACACCACCGAAAACAGAAGAGGGTAAATTTGCCAGTTTTTATGTACCATTTTCAAATCTTTGCGTTGCAGATCCTGGCTGCTTGTTTTCATAACCCACCAAAAATTTAGCAGCAGAAAAACACAAAACGCTGTATGGGTCAATTTATTTACTGGCGCTGCAAACATGTACATGTGTGATTTGTGGTTATCAAATCTCAGGTTTTGGGGTCAGTTTAAAGTCAAGTTTCACATCATAGCAAAGTCACAATCAAGCTTTATGTTGGTGTGTTTTTACTTCAAGTGTTTAGAGTCGACAGAGCTTCAAGGAATACACTTAGCTGTACAGTTCAGAGGTTACTGAATTTCTTCTGATCATTGCATTGTACATGCATTGATGAGGTCCTACTTCAACAGTCCAAATTATTCTTAAGGCTTTGCATTCACATTTTACTTTGTCAAATAGTTACCCAAGACATCAACAATGAACTTGTGGCCCTCAAATCGTAGTTTATCAAGTTTTTTAATCAAACTCATCGGAAACTGTGAATAAAAAGATTTTTAAAAGCCATAAAACTTTATTCATTTCATTTTGGCAATGAGTTCATACTCTCAGATGCCCAAAGGTCCATCTTGTCTGGTTCTTCACAACCTGCAGTTGGAATAGAAAAATACAAATTTTTAAGTCGGCAGAACAAAGTGGAAAACAAATTACCGTGACAAATGTTTTGTATTAACATTTACTTGATGTTGTTTGGAGATACTTTTGGCTTCTTACTTGAATTTTCATCCCCACAATTTCAAGGATTGTGACGGCGTTTAATATTAAATGAAAGTTAGGACCTCATCAACATAATTCAATGCATCTGAGGTAATTCAAAACTCTTTAAACTGTACGGCAAAATACCATATAATTCCTTGGAGTTTGGCATTGCTTGGTCAATTTTAAACACTTGAAATAAAACTACACTGACGTAAGGCTTGACTTTTAACTTTGTTGTGGTATGAAACGTGACTTGGAAGTGACCAACAAGACCTGATATTTGACCTCCACAGTGACATGAAACTTTCTTGAAACTTGAAGAAAATGACAAAATAACGGCTCTTCCCTTTTTTGTCTTCCTTAATTCATTGTTCCTCTTGTTGCAAGTACCACCAATGCAACATTGATGCACCCTCAACTTCTGTGTTGTGTTCCCAATGGACACTGGAACTGGGGGGTGGGGGGTGGGTTGTGCTGCGCGTTAGGGTGGGGTGCGCTGGGCGGGGGTGGGTCGCAGCGCATTGGGGGTGGGGTTGGCGCTGCGCGGGGTGGGGGGTGCAGCGCGTGGGGTTGGGTCGCGCTGCGTGGGGGTGGGTGGCGCTGCGCGGGTGTGGGGGTGGCAGCGCGTGGGTTGGGTCGCACTGCGTGGGGGTGGGTGGGCGCTGCGCGGGGTGGGGGTTGCAGCGCGTGGGTTGGGTCGCGCTGCGCAGGGGTGGGTTGCGCTGCGTGGGGGTGGTGGGGGTGCAGCGCGTGGGTTGGGTCGCGCTGCGCGGGGGTGGGTTGGCGCTGCGCGGGGGTGCAGCGCGTGGGAGTGGGTTGCGCTGCGTGGGGGTGGGTCGCGCTGCGGGGGGGTGCCGTCGGTGAGGCGCAAGGGAGAGACTTTTGAAAAATGGAGTTTACTTGTTTTTTTTATTTATATAAGAGACAAAGTGCTGACTTTCTTGCATGACCCACCCGCGCGCACCGTGGCCCACCCCCCACGCCCACCGCACACCCGCGCAGCGCAACCCACCCCCGCGCAACGCACCCCCACGCACCGTGACCCACCCCTGCGCAGCGCAACCCACCCCGCGCACCGCGACCCACCCCCGCGCAGCGCAACCCACCCCCGCGCACCGCACCCCTGCGCAGCGTGACCCACCCCTACGCAGCGCAACCCACCCTGCGCAGCACGACCCATCCCGCACCCCACCCTCCCCCAGTTCCAGTGTCCATTGGGAACACATCACAGAAGTTGAGGGCACATCAATGTTGCATTGGTGGTACTTGCAACAAGAGGAACAATGAATTAAGGAAGACAAAAAGGGAAGAGTCGTTATCTTGTCATTTTCTTCAAGTCTCAAGAAAGTTTCATGTCACTGTGGAGGTCAAATAACAGGTCTTGTTGGTCACTTCTAAGTCATGTTTCATACCACAACAAAGTTAAAAGTCAAGCCTTACATGAGTGTAATTTTAAGTGTTTGACCTAAACAGGTAATGTTGAACTTCAAGAAATACAATTATCTGTTCCATTACCTCCAATCATTGGATTTTGTTGAGACCCTAATTTTGTGTAACATAAATGCCATCAGAATTGTTTAAACATTTTGAGTGGAGAAATTCAATTAAGTCAGAAGTATCTCCAGTAATTAGCAAACATCAAGTGAATCGTACCAAAAATAATTGATAATAGTTTGCTTCCAGTTTGGTTTGCTGACTTTTGAAAAGTTGCAGGTTTGGAACTTATCAGAATATGATTTCTAAACTAGTTAGCTTGAATGAAATTGACTGTTTAGGGCTCTTAAAATCTCGCACATGTAATTACCGTTATTACTTATTGCATTGATTGGCTATCATAATCACTTATTGAAAAGGCAAAACTTTGAATGTTAAGCCTTAAAAATAATATTGACTATATAAGTAGGAATGTCATCAATAAAATCCAATGATCGGAGGAAATTCAGTAACCTCGGAACTGTACAGCTAAGTGTATTCCTTGAAGTTCTGTTTATTCTAAGCACTGGAGGTTAAAACTTACCAACATAAAGCTTGACTTGTGACTTTGTGCTATGATGAAAATGTAACTTAAAACTGAACCTAATAACCTGAGATTTGATAACCACAAATCACACATGTACATGTTTGCAGTGCCAAGATTTAAAAATGTGAATAAATAGACTAAAATAGACAATTTACGCTGTGCTTTGTGCCCCTTATTTTCTTTTGTGTGTTTAATTACTGCTGAATTTTTAGATGAGTTATATAAAATTAGCAGCCAAGATCGGCAGCACGAAACTGGTGAACTGACAACGGAAACTGACAAAGTTTCCCTCTTTTTCTTTTTTGGCATTGCTGCTGTAGCTTTTTTGGGTGGTGCTCATGAAAATTAGCCTAAATCTGCATGGATCCATGTAACTACAGCACATGTACATGTATGAAGTGACATGAAACACTCTTGAGACAAGAAGAAAATGACTTGACAACAACTCACCCCTTTCTGACCTTCCTGAATTCATTGCTCCGCCGGTCACAAGTACAACCAATGTAACATTGATGCAGCCCACCAACCTGCGCTGTGTTCCCTAATGGCCACTAGAACGCGTAGCGAGGTGGAGCAGGTGCATGCTGACCTCTACTGGTTCCCAGACCTCCGTTGATGGCCGCACGATGAGGGTAGACTACTTTGGCTGTGCTAGGCACTCTTGGGGTTCTAAAAAGCAATTTAAAAAAATGAAGGGAATTATACATGATGTTTTGAGACTGAAGTATGCAATCACAACCAAATGTGAAACTGTCAACACAATTTTCATTAAAAAGACACAAATACATGTATAAAAGACTGTTAAAGATTTACATTTGAAATGCATGTACAGTAATTTAGCAGTTTCCAATAAATTGAGAGGGTAAATATACAAACCAGGAAGGCAATTTGTCAGTGTTAAGCTTTTCTATCTGCTCAGTTCTGATCAGTTCTGATCAAACACCAGGTACATGTACATATTGGGGTACATGTGTGCATGTACATGTCTTTTCCTTCCTCCATGATGCGCTACAGAAATGTGTTGGCTTTTTGGATGCTGCTTTGTGACTACTGGAGACCGGGCCTTATTACATAACAAGCCATAGACCAGAAGAAAGGACAGTGCCCAAGCATTGTCTGCAACCAACTTGACAGCCCTCATTAGCCATGCAGGTCAAATTTGAATTTGAGTAGAAGAGGTCACTGGACATGCTCAATCCTGCCAGCAAATCCCTGCTTTTGCAGTACAGTATTTGGCCACCGTAAATGCTGTAAGGTGCTGATAACTACATGAAAAAACATTCTGGTGGGTTGGGTGGTGGGCGAGTGAGTAAGCGAGTTGGAGTGAAAAGGGAGAATTTTTTTTTTAAATCACAGGAGAAATCATTCAAACCAAAACAAGCAAACAGGCACAATTAAAGTTTTTGAGAAAAGGTTAAAAAACCTTCAGAACTGAAATCTTCCTGAATTTCCTAAACTGGAGCATTCCATAGAAATCATATAGCATCCTGCCTATATTTAAATTAAGCACAAGATTTCTAGCCACTTTTTAAAGTTTTGCTTATCACAGAGAAAGATCAGGAAATGTAGAGAAATTCACAAAATACTTCACAGAATGACTGTCACAAAGATTTCAGTTTAAATAACGCAAAGTTTCCACTGTTTCAGCTATAATGTGAAATCAGCACACAGCAATGACAAAAGCCCTTTCATTCATTTGCCTCGTATGCACGATTCTGAACTGTGCATACTTAATTAGCTAGGCAGTGGATATTTAGAAATTGTGCATTACCTTGTTTTGTTTTCCAAAATGTTATATTAAAAAAAAGGAAAGCTACATGTAAGCTACCAATCTCACGTTCTTTATCAAAATGTCTGAGTGTCATCTTCGAGAGAATATTGCACGTACATGTAAAGAAAATTGGTCTTGTTTGAGAAATTGAGCACAAGAAAACCAGATTTTAATGGATCAAAATCCAGACCAGCAGATCTTCATTTGAATCTGAAAGAAAGGTACAATGTATGTTGCATCTTTGTCCTGGGATTTCGGGATTTTCATACTGATGCCAAATGGTCACATGCACCCAAATTACGGGTATTTTGTTTTTGCCAAGTTCAGACTTTGTAAATTCAACTGTAAAACTTACTTCATTTCATCAAATACTCTCTGTGATTGGTTTATAAGTACAATGGTTAATCACATGCTGCAGGAGGTACATGTACATGTACGTGCAATGTAAGGGACCTCCATCACCAACCCAGCCTCTGTGTATGGAAACTTAAGGATGCCACTTCTCAGTTTGTATGTACAAATCCATGTACAAAATTAGCCTTGCATGACGTCACACTTTTGTGAAATCAACCTGTTTGCTCTGATAGTTGGAAATTTGCTTAAGCTTTGATGCTGGAGAAAAATAAACCGATTATCCTGGCAGTAACAATTTTGGTATCAAACTTTTGCAAAAGTTAGGTGCACTTAATCAAACAAGGCTCTACGATTCATGTACAAAACATGGAGCAAGTTTTAGTTTCTTATAAGATGTCAAGAAAAAAATTAAAAACAACCAAAATTTGACTTTATTGGGAGTGTTAATCATAAGATCTACAATGTACATGTACTCGGCATGGCATGTTTGGCAAATGAATGAAGCAACAGGCTTCCTGTCACTTTGAAAGGGATACTACTGTAATCTTGTTTTTACTCGCGAAGTCACATGCGCTCAAGAGAGCACTGTGCTCTACCAATAAGGCTCATTAGCGGGCAGGCTGTGCACTGACTAAAATCTGTTTAGTCAATTTGGGTTTTTATGGTGAACGCAAGGAGAATCAGTCAGCGCGCAGCACTCGTAAAAGCTGCTCCTTTCATTTGCTACGTATGCACGGCTGTCTGAATCATGCATTTGTAATGAGCTATGTTGTGGACTTTTCAAAATTGTATACCACCTTGTGTTACCTTTAAGAATGGAATATCTTTACATAAATGAACAGTTAAGATATCAGTCTCATGTCCTTTGTAACAAATATAAATATTTGTAGTCTCTTTTCAAGGATATTAGCTGTAAAAGGTAGGCATTCGTGTGTAAAAATGAGGGTACCAAAAAATGGTGTCAGTGGATCCAAATCTGGGCCGGCAGAATTTTCTTGACAGAAGAAAGATAGATATGTCATTTCTCCAGCCAAACAATAAGTTTTACTTTTCAAGTTGTTGCAAAACAGTCACGTGCACCCAAAACATTTCGTTACCGCAGGTTTAGACTTCGTGAGATTAATCGAGAAAACTGCCATATGTGTTTCATGAAAGACTATCTGTGATTGATTGATTGACATATATTCTCTCTAATACTGGCCAATCAAATGACATCAGAGATACGCGTAAATGTGTGTGACTAAAATCGGGAACACAGAATTTGCATAGAAGGAAACCTAGTGAATGTTGGTCGTTTACTGGGGAACCAGTCTTACCATTCGTCTCGCAAAAATGTACACACTGCCGGGATCGCTGAGTGAGTAGTGCATAAAACTTTACAATTTTGATTGGCCTGGCAGCAAAAATATTGGTATTAAATGGATGTTTAATTCTTTTTGTGAAGAATTGTAAGTCTCAATTTTATTCAGTTATTGCGAAACAGTCAGGTGTACTTAAGAAAGAGGAAGCCTGCAATTTTTGCATCCAAATAAGTCGTTGGGAAATTGTTGATCATCGCCGAAATGCAACTTTATTGATAGTGAAAAACGTCAACTATCTACTCACCAAGCCATTTCGACCCACGAATGAAGCAACGGATTTTCAAGAGGGTTGAAGGGACAATACTGTATTCTCGTTTTTTCTTGCAAACTCCCATGTAATCGCGAGATCGTTTTTGTGTGCAAATGGAATTGCAAAAAATGATCATTAACGGAGGGGCTGCGCACTGACTGGAATAACTTTCAGTACATGTATGGTACCTGGACATTTAATATTTAGGAACCTACAAGTCAGCTTTATGATTATGTTGAATACACGATTAACATGATGATGGGAATTCAATTTCATGCCAACAGTCTTTTCAGAGTGGTTTGGGTTTCTTCAGGGGGGGGCAAATTTTATTTTCATATGTGATGATCATCGGTGATGGAACTGGATTTCAAGGAGCCCAACTGGTGAAGTGGTATCCACCCTACCCTCCAACCCTGTGACCTGGGTTCAAATCCCACCCAGGCTGACATGAGGAGAGCAGAAAGGAGTCGGAAGCATGCACCGAAAAGAGCAAAACCCCTGACAGTGGCCAAAATACTTGTGCCAAATGACAGAATGAAAAATCTTACTTTTTGATAAAGCCAAGAACTCTTGATTCAAGTGAATATGGCATCTCTTCTACAGGCATCTATGAAGGAAGTGTCTCTCATCAATCTGAAGGAGAATCACACAAACATCATGCAATTAAGAATTTTTTTACTGTTGACAGAAACAAGTTTCCTATAGCCTACATGTACATGTATGCTGCACATGTATGTAACCAGCAATTTTTTGGTGCAAAAAAGTGACACGAAATCCAGACTTCGAATGATGAACAGGGAAAAAAAAGAATGTTAAACATATCAAGCTAATCAAGTTTCACTCATTTTTCCCAGACGGTTTTAGAGACTTTTCCAGGTACAGGTAAATGTGATTTGGATTTGTGGGCTACACATGTGTCTGGATTGGCAAGGAAAGACCCTGCATTCCATTGGAAGCGAAAAGTTATATAACTGTTACCAGCACGCAATCGATGTGACTTCTTTCTCAAATTACGCTAAAATTGCATTATGACCAAGCCAATATAAAAATACTATTCCCATGAATTAACAGAATACATGTATATCACAGTAATCAACTGCCAGCCAGCTAGAAACAAAACTGACAAGAAATTTCCCCCTTTTTTTTGTCTTTTCTTCCTGGAACAGCTTTTTTACAGTATCCTTTGTCAATAGACCATACTGCATTGAGATTTTAATGGATGGAGCAGGAGCCACGAAACATTTAACATGGGAGATACCGGTGCATACATGTATGTACATCTACAAGTACACTGTATGTCAGGTTCCATGGAAGATGGCCCAACAGGCCCAGTACATGTACATAATTAACTTGGGAGGGTTCTTGTTTCTTAAAGGGAACAGAATTGTGTTTTTGTTCATCTTTAGAAGAGTGCGCCGCAAACATGTATGTGTACGTGTACATGTACGTGCTCAATCACAGTTGATGTCATAAAGCCTCTAAAACAAAAGATCATTGAAAAAGAAATGCCAAGTATCGAAAATCTTTCTGTGGGTGTACATGTATCTTTCACTTGAATTGTGACCATGCCGGCACAAACGTGATGGCTAGTTTGTGCATTGTGGCATTCCATGTATAAAGCTGACAATGAGTGTTGGAATGACATGAACTGTCCATACATGTACAAGTTATCCCCGTTTCTCCTTTGGAATAGTGATGTGCAAGAACTACATTTTCCTGAATTTTTTAGTAAGCATCGTCCGTCTTCAATATTGCATTGAATTCAAACAGATGTTTATGACCAAGTTTATGGCAAATTTTTCTGACTTAAATTTTGTCCCATGTGTGGCACAAATGTTTCTCAGGTTGGCAGACATGATGTGAAATACATATATCAACAGTGACAACAAATGGATTACAATGGCAGCTTCAGGAACAGCTTACAGCTTACAAGCACAATTTGTGCACATAATTATGAAGTAGTTTTGGAAAAATGACTGGGTGTCATGTAGTTTTTGGACAAAGAGACAAAGCACAAATGTACAAACAATTTTAGGGGTATAATAAATTCTTCTTATGAAGTTGTATCTCAGGAGTGAATAAAAAAACTGGAGGTAGAGTATGCAGATTTTGACTTTTGCAAGTTTCCTGATTTTTGTTACGATCAAGTCAGATCTGTAAATTTACTTACAATGTTTCCACTGTAACTCCTTCTGCCTAGATGAATGTCAAAATGAACACGTTTTCTTCCTTTCCAATTTCAACAGTGTGCCAAAATATCATTTTTACAAAAAAATCATTCTTACTTAGAGCTGCTTTATTCACGATGCAAAAAACAACACGAGCTATGTGTTGCAAATCTACGTTTCTTCTTTTTTTGCACTGATGAATAATCATGCATCACCTGAGGGGCAACAAGAACCTAAGTACAAGTACAACCATAGAGGGAGGACACAGAAATAGTTTGAGCCAAAGATTACGTAGCGCCGCTACTTCGGCCACAAAGGTGTTATCACCATAGGTGCCATTCGAGTGTGAACGTTAATGTGTGTGCGTGCCTGTCGCGGCACCTGCGCCTGGGCATTAACAGGCACTGTGCAGGCGTAGTCCAACCAGAATGGCGCCCATGTGATAACAACGTTTTACGTGTATTCAGGGTGAAGTTCCCCACCTTCAGCCGCTACATGTATACAATCTTTGGTTTCAACTGCCTGGGGCTTTAACATTTAGCCAATTACCGCTTTCTAGCATGTCCGGTATGTCCAAAGCCAGAGCACAGCGAGCGCTTACTTTGCACCATCACCAACCAAGAAGCCCCTTTGTATCCTATGATCACCGCAGCAATTTTTCACTGGTAATCTGCAACCTTAAAAGTACATACATGTACATGTATAGCAAATTGAATATTCATGCATTTGTTGGTGCTTGGTATGATATCATAACAACATCAAATTGAATGCTTACATAATTGCTTTGTGTTAAGCCATGTGTCCTAAATGTGCATGTGCAGATTTTTCCCTTAAGGCTTCATGAACACTTTCTTCTGGAGTGATTTTGGGAATTTTGTTTGAATCATGACGGCATTTGTACAAAGGTGTATTTCATTAGACCTCGTGATCACTCCCCGTGATGAAATAGCCCATTTTGTTTCTTATGAACCCAGCTTTTCAGTAGTAGTCAACATTTTGTTGGCCAGTCTTAGCCAAATTCCTACCTAGTCTTTGAAAACTAATGTATTGGAGGGAGAAGAATTACAGTACAAGCTTTGCATGGATAATGACACTGTGTCTAAAAATAAAATAAAGTTTATTCATTATGGCAAAAGTAGGTCTAACATCAGGGATTTTCTCTCTCTATTTCCTGGCCACAGCAATAATTTGTATTAGCAAGCAAAACACTACAGCTTTTGTTAGGATATTACTGGCCCAGCTTGTCCAGCTAAGCTGCAGGCAGTAATCGGGCATGTTTGGAATATGTTTTCTGTTATTCGTCTGACTTGGCAGCGATGATCATCGAGCGCTTTGAAGTGCCGGGAGTTGCAACTCCTTCTGTGTACGTGTACGTCCTCTATGGTACAACTACATGAAGGCCAGTGGTAGCCATCAGTCTACTCGAAAGCCAAACGTGCACATGGCCAGTGTAGTTACAAAAATTGGCCACCACAAAGAGTTAGAGATTCTTTTGCAGTACACAAGCTTAAATCAGGTGTATGGTAGCAAATGACCAAATTCTTGGGCAGGGATCACTGTGGTTATGGGCTGGTTTATTGTGACCTGTTAAATCATATTGCGCACTCTCGTGTAAACTGTATTCCAACATGAAAAGATGAAATACATTGGGAAGAGACGACTCCTGAATGTTTGGCAATCTTTTTACACTTTTTATGACTGTTTCGTTGCTGTCATACTGGCCAAACTCATTTTTATTTACATGTAGTACACTTTATTTGATGGTAGGTTAGCATTTTATGCTATTGTCATGAGACACATGTGGAAATAGAGGTGATAAAAATTCAGGTATTGCGTCTGGCAATTTCAAGATAATTGTCAAAAACCAAACTACGACAAAACAATTACTACACCATGAATGAATGTACATGTACATGTAATAACAGCACACATATACATGTACATGTACAATCCCAATACCCTGCCAACATTGGAAACTCAGAAATAGAACACAAAGTCTGCGCGCAACACCCCTCCTGACTGAAGACCAGCACAGCATCCTGATCAAACCGTTGAGTTCTCACTCACTGATTTTTTCCTCATAACCATTGCGTTTTTAGAAGATATCGATTCCACATGGTGTCCTTGTCAACTTCTCTCAGTTCTGACTTCCACGTTCTTATTTTCTCAGATTAGAATGGTTGGCAGGCATGCATAAGGATGAGATTAAAGACTAATGTGAGTACCCTGAACAAAATTAAGGACATTGCTTCTACACAGTCGATGTTCAAAATTGTTCAGTGAATTTCAATAAAAGTCCTAGAATACCACAGAAAAAAATTGAAGACAAAAAAATCAATATGACCTATTAATGCGAAGTTTGGGTAAAAAAAACAAATAAACAAACTGACAGGAGGGGGTACATGTAAGTGGAACTCAATATCTTAAAGTAATACTTCTTAAAAACACCTAAGGTTTGATCCATGCAATAGTAGAAATGGTGACGCCTTGCATGAATGGCCATGTTTCCCGACCACTGCGCCATGTTTGGGCCACACAGAAAATCCTGTTCCACTGTATAGACCAGTAGGATGTGCTCACACTTCCAATTGCTCCCTCCCACTTTCTATGATATTTCCAACCCTACATGTAACTTTAAAAAAGAAGCACTTGTTTCTTTAAACTATACTGGGAATCCTTCAAAATGTCCCTTTCAGAAACTTTTAGAAACTTGGTATTATTTTGCAAAACTTTTTACAAGTACCAGTAAGTCAAGTTAAACTGCACCTGCCAAAGCACAGCCACGCAAATCATTCTGGCAGGTAAAAATGATTTTTACTGCAACGTTAAAGTTGTGTCAAATATTCGAATATTCAATCAATCATCCAGTATTGGAATATTGTTTTTAAAAGTGGAATATTCAGATGCAAAATGCACGAAAAAAGAAACAAAATTGCATTCTATGGGCTTATTTAAACGTGATTCTAGACTGTTAAAGTCAGCAAATATGCCCAACAGCAAAATGAAAAATCCATCCTAGAATATGGAAATAGATATTAAATATTCAATGTCAGAGTCACCCAAGCTGCTTGCATCATATACAAGCTGGTCTACATGTAGTGCCAAGGTTCAGTTCGGGTTTGCTTTGGACACAATTCGGAAATTTTTTGCCGAACTTCAGTTCGGTTCCAGACATGTATACACATGTACGTACATGCACATTGAGATATCGAAGAGCACGCTACAACCTTGTCGTATGTAGTATTTCCGTGTATGAAATATGTTAATACAAGCAATGAATCTCCTCTCCATCCCCATCTACAAGCAACTTCGATG
>NW_028257776.1:0-45708 GCF_054643075.1 Acanthaster planci | reverse complement strand
AATAGTTTACTAGTTATTGGACTGTAAAGAAAGAACATTTGAATTGAGGTCAGTGACCCCTGATGACGTCACGATTACAAAAAGTTTTGCGGCACATCGTCTGATGATGGTTAATTACTATACCAAGTTTGAAATTGATCAGACTTAAAATAATTGCCAAAGTGCCTTGTAGAAAAAAGCAGTGGGGAAAAAAAAGGGGAAAAAAACTTTAACGATTATAATAGCTGTTCCCAATTCAGATTGGGAACAGCTAAATACTGTAAGGAAGATTTATACTGGAAATGTGTGACCCATGTTTGTTCCTGTCAAGAACTATCATTCACCAGGTGTCTACCGTGGTCCCTACATGTATATCACTGCAAAACATTTATGAATGTTTCATTTACATGTATTTCCACTTATTTTACAACTGACACCAAGACCAATAAAATGAGATCTAAGCATGTGTAAGCTTTAGAAACCAATTTAGAAATCAGACATCTTATCTGGCTTACTCACACATGCTGTGTGTTCTGTCTGTCCTATTATCATAAGAATCTGCAAAGCCAATGGCAACTTGGTGAGAAACGAACCGTGACCAAAAAGCTGCTGCATCAGGGCAGTAACTTCTCCTTTTACGTCACTGCCTGATGAGCTCATAAAAAATCCTGCACCTTAATTGGTTACTCAATGTCCAAACTTACGCTCTCCGCGCCTCCGCCAGGAGACTAGCATCATCCGTGGCAAGATAAACTCGTCTCTGCTGGACTCGTTGAGTCCTCTCAAGCGTCAGGTAATACTCCTCAACGTGCACCATGTATTCCTGAATACCATGGAATGAGGCCTCTGTCCCCACCTTATCTGTGCGTCTTACATGAACCCTGGCAAAAACATGTTTAATATTGAAGATAAACAACAACCTGTACTATTTTCAATTAGAATTTAAAAACTGCACATCCAGGAAAAGTCATAAACACCTTGGTGTAGTATAAAACAGGTGTATGCTATTGACTATTTTTCTGCAGATATTGCATTTCAATAGGAGTCAGTTATTATTATCAAATTTTAAACTGTCTTGGTGTAACCTGGTGCATTTGGATGGCATGGACATGGCTTGATGCTATATGTTTAAAAAAGATGATTAATATAAAAGATTAAGTACACTTTTCAAATAAAACTGAACTACGCATTCAAGAGAATTACCAATTACTATTAGTTTAGTTTGTTATTTGGGTTGTGTGTTGATTGGTTTTTAAAGGTTGATAAAAATAGCAATCATTGAGTGGCTAATCAAAAGACAGAATCTGTGGAAGAGGTGTTACAAAGCAGAGTATTCCCAAAAAATTGTTTTTCACAAAAAATCTGGGAACCTGAAAAGGATGACAAACGAAGACAGAAAAGTGACTGCCACAGAGTGGTATACTATAAATTTTGAATTTCTATGAATTCGGTAATCGCATAGTTGCCATGCTATGTTTAGTCCATGCATGACCATGATGACTGTCTTCCAACAGAAGTTAGGAATAATTTATAAGCTGGACTGAATGCCAACTGCTTCTCAATTTGATGAATTCAGTCACTAATGCATCCCGCGTGGCTGTATAAATGGAACACTGTATTTTTATTGACAATGTCACAGTTTTAACCAAAGTGCATGGACCTCCACAGAATACATTACAACACTGAGCTTTAGGCAAGTGGAATTTAACTTGGAACACATTTATGCTTGACCAATGACAGAGCAAGAAATCAAACCAACAGTATCATAGAGTGATATACTTTAGAAATCTCCAAGAATCTTTCAGGAATAAAATCTTTATTGCCTACCTGTATTACAACAGACTAAATCACACTAACTTACTGCATTTTCCTTTTGAGCAAACCCATCTAAAATGTGCAATGGCGAACTGATATTTTGTGCTCAACTCTACACATTTTGTGACAAAGTTCTAAATAAATGAGACAGGTTTCTGCATTGCCACATAAAAAATCTGTGCATTCTATTCCCCAGATGTATGAACAAGTGTGCACATTTTATATGCTTTATTGTCCTCAGTTTTAAAGTCCTTAGTGATTATTGGCTGTCCTCAGTGGTCAGTCTACTGTCCTCAGTTGTCACTTTTTCTTGTCTCTGTGGTCAGTCTATTGTCCTCAGTTGTCACTTTTTCTTGTCTCTGTGGTCAGTCTATTGTCCTCAGTTGTCAGTTTACACTATTACTTTGCATGTATGCAGTGCAGTGGCGTAGCTACGGGGGGGGATGTGCCCCCCAAGGGAGGCCGAAAACCCCCTACCCCCCCCATTTGAAATTTTGAAATGGACAAAAATATATATACCTAGTTCAATTATTTTCATTGCCCCCTGAAAAAAAATGTGAACCCCCAGGTGCCCACTCAACTGTAGCACCCTGGTTACGCCACTGATGCAGTGTGTCCATTGAAAGAAATATCACCACTATTTAGCAAAGAGCTCATTTGTTCTCCTTTAAATCAAACACAAATACTTCTTCACTATGATTGTTTCAGTTGCTATACTTAGCAATACTATATACATTTGCCGATTGATACACAGATGTTAGATCTTGGTTTATAATCAGTCTGGAAGTGGTCTGGAAAGTTGGGTCATTCCTAAATAAGACTTGATATTGGTGAATTTGACTTTTATAGAGTAAAGTCCCGATATACTACCATAGGTTAGAAAGACTTATCCAGGGATGCCATTGCTGCAGTCAGAGGCACCACACTTGCTCATTCTTAATCTTGAGGAGTGTATTCATTATGGCAAATTACAAGACCCTGTTAGCCCAAAAGGCATTTCACAAGCGAGTACCACCTGTACATAAGTGTGGTAGGCTGGCATTGACAGCTTCTCATTCTGTTTGCTGGATTTACCTTCTATACAAGGCCATCCATCACCCTCAGAGAAGAGTGCAAAATCTTAAAGCAGTACATTTGGCTCCATCACTGGATATGGGCAACTTCGGAATCAATGTAATTGGACACTATTAACATTGAACAAAGCTACGCCTAATGGGCCAATAAGACAACACCTGTCCAAATGGTAGGAGCCTTGAACAAAGGTACATATTGTAACCTGATACTAGAAAGCCTTCTCTTGAAGGTGGATTATTTCTATTGATCACGCCCTGCTCTTTTAAAAACCCACCTGGGCCCCTGTTTATTGAGCTACTTAATAAATTTAGCCACCTGGTGCAGCCATAAGCAATACACAGTTGTTGATATTCAGATGGCAATACAAGAACCCTGTAATGCAACCTCCCCTTAACTCCCCCCAAGGAAAAAAGGAAGGAAAACTCAAAAACAAGAGAAAAGTGAAAAAAGGAGAACAAGGCAGGAATAATTTATCTAGTTTTTGACTGGTAATCTTACATGCAAATGATTACAAAAAACAAACCCCATAAAAATTTAACGATAAAACAATGCATTCGACTTGTAACATGATAGAAAAATTCACACTACTTGCAAAAATTAGCTGAGAACAGTCATGAGTAGTAGACATGGACATCAGATAAATTCTGTCTTTGTAAACTGAAACCTTCCAGCACTCAAATCAAATCAGATAGAGAGTGAAAGGTCAAAAATTTCTCACCCAACAATGGGATGCTGGAATCCCATTCGCTGACCAGCAAGCTCCAGTTCTTTGGCCAATCTGGGTTGGGGGCGCAGGATATATTTAAGCACCTGACCCATCCACCAGACAAAAGGGTGACCATGGAGCTTCCTCAGCCTCTCTGAGAGGTCCTCAGGTATGGCTAGAGGCAAGAAGTCAGGCCTTGGGTTCAAGCCATCGACGATGGGCAAATCAATCACCTGTGTCTTCGCCATCTTCTCCATTGAAGCTGTAAGACAGGCCAGCAAAGCATGCATCCATTAATATTAAGTAAATCAACTTGAGGAAAAATTAAGTCTTTTACCAGTTTTTGCAAACAGCTGTTTTTTATTCTTAATAGATCTTTCTTCCTGTGTGTTTCACTAATCATACTCAAATTTATATATAAAAGAAATCATCATCACAGTAAAATACCACGCAAGACAAAGCACACAAGCAATAGGGGTGTTTTACAACAGTGCGCCTCCAAGAGTTTCCAACACGCTGACCAATCACAACGCGCGAAATTTGTCGACCCTTTCCAAACACGCATTGGGTTGACAAATTTCGTGCATTGTGATTGGCCAACGCGTTGCAAACTCTTGGAGGCACACTTTTGTGAAACGCCCATATTCTGGTGCACTTCCATGAATGAGTACAAAGAAAAAATACTACAGTATAATTTTGAGTGTTACAACAGTGCAGTTCTAGTCAAGTGCAATTCTACAAGTGCAAGTACAAGCCTAGAGTATCACCACGTATGGGCATAGTGACCTTTCTTATACTGATAGAGCAAGTTTTGCCAAAATTCAAGTTTGAATATCTCAAGTTGGCAACAACGAATTTTAAATCCCATCCGTACAAACGTGTTTTAGAACTTTTAGTTTATGTCTGTAGTCAGTTATGTCTGTAACTGAAATTTTTTTTCTCCATATGCTGCAAAATGTAAGAAAAGCACCCTGTAACATGGAAACACCCATGCAATCTGTTGCAGGCTGCTAGAACAAGCCTTGTGATTGGTCAGATTGTGCGAGATTGTAATGTAATAGGCTATCCAAATATGGTAACACTCCCGACTGAGTATGACGCTTGTCACTACAAAAAAGTTCTTGGATTAGTCTTATTAGTCTAAAGATGGCAAGTCAAACAGTAATTAATAGGCAAGTTGGCTGTATGAACTGTTGAGGGTGTTGTTAGTCATCAAGGGTTAACAAAGAAAAAAATAAGGCGACAGTCTTATGAAGCTGCAGTGCATCAATATTTGCTTAGTGCAGCAAAAGGCCTATTCACACTGGACAAATCTCAGGGTTGATGCAGGGTTAAAAACTGGCAATGACTCACATTTACAATTTTCAACCCTGTGCCAACCCTGCGTTAACCCCGAGATTGATTTCAAGACAGGTTGAATTTAACCCTGCTCTGGACCAAGGTTGAGATTTTTCAACCCGGGTTGAAAATCGTTTATGCTGATTTCCGGGTTAAACTTGCCCAGATAAACTTGGTTTGAACAAAACCAGGCTGAAACAACGCCAGGTTGAACATGGGTAGAATCATATTTTCAACCCAGGATGGTCATGGGTCACCCAAGGTCGAGTTCAACCCAGGTTGAGAGGCTGCAGTGTGAAAAGACCTAAAAATGGTTTACAAGCCAAAACACCACTGGTGATGCTCACTGACGGCTCTTCACTAACTTCTCTGAACCATGTAAGCTTGGTTAGTATTATTTTATGTCTACTAAAGCACTATGGATCCTAATAACGAAACTGCTGCTATAAGATATGACTCAAGTGTGAACCAAAAGGTGCACTACTTCAATAAGACATGGACAGCAAAATATATTTCACTTTGCTATAAAAGTGATGTCAACTGTGCAGATAACGAACCGTGTATCTCTGTGAGCAAAAAAGTTTAACTGAGGAACAGACTGTTCACAGGCACTCAAACAAGAAAAAGTATACAATTTTGTTTATTCATACAAGTACATGACATTGAGGGGCAACAGCACACAAGACATTAAAACGTCAGAGATGTTCCCATTTTGGGGGTAAAACTTAACCGCCGTGGACATACCTGGCCAAAAATCTAGAGATTAATTTTGTTTATCTCACAATGGTGCCATGTTTTGAAAATTGTTGATCTTTGCAGGTGTGGGTACAGAGAATGAATTTGGTATCGACAAAGGAATAAATGCTGATGTTGACAGGCGGTGTTCCTGAAATTCTTGGTATGAAAGCGATCACAACTACTGCCATCAGGCATTGACGATATTGCTGTCACATTTTCAATTATTCAGTTATTGATATACGGTGTAGTAGCTGTCATAATTCATTCCATTCTGGGGCTGCATTTATTAATGGAAATGGGGCACGGCAGGATATGACATCAATACAACCCCATTTTTTCCCCTCACCAGTCGATCCCCATTAAATTTCAATCTAGCATACATCAACAAAATTGACTGCTCGAGAAGTGGCGCATAATGGGTTTTGCTGTAATGCGAGGGAGTCTGAAGTCTCTCGCTCTCTTTTTTTTCAGACAATTCATCCATCTCTGCCATGAGGATGTGAATACTATGTAGCTACTTGTATGACTCGGTTTATTCCCTTCCAAAAATTTGACTATAGACTTGCTTGCCACACCTGCCACGTGGATCCACGGCAAATACAGATTAATTATGACTAGCAAACACTTTGCCATTGATGTATTAGCTTCATGAAGTACATGTAGTCCTTCTCAAATTGTACACTTTGTAAAATAATCTTTGTCAAGACATTGTATTTTCAGGCGAGTCCTCTCACTTGAAGCTTTTATGTTTTGTAAAATGCTCGGCGTTGAAAGCTGTTGGTTTGGTAGGAAGATCCTAATCCTAGACCCTTGAAAAATCCAATTAAATTTTGTTATTGTCGACAACAATCCTTCAAAAGTCTGCAGCCAATTTGGAGGCTCATTACGGATGTTATTATTATATAATGCAGTTTGTTTCCGACAATCGATAAATGTAGCTGGCATACACATATTTGATTCATGTGAAATACATCTTTTGATTGCTGAAGTCCTCAAAAAAGTCTTTTCGTTACACTGGGTATGAGAAATTTATGAGAAAGCACTTGCAGACAAGGTAAAGATCCCTGAAGATTTGGGGCTTTCTAAACACTGCTTAACATAGGGCATCAGGAAGTCAGGTTGGTGTAGTGGTACTTTGCTCACCTTCTACATCAGTGACCCAGGTTTAAATCCCACCTGGGCTGATATGTGGATCAAGTTTTTAGTCCTACCAGACCCTGGAATATTTGTAGTCATTACTCTCACTTCTAAAACCGCCCATGCCACTTTGACTTTGACAAAAAATGAGGAAATTCCAATCTTTACGAGACTTTGTAGTGTGTTTTTCAATTTTCAATGGCAGGAGTGTGAAGTGAAAAACGAGGAAATCAGCTGATCCGAGGAAAAGTTGCAAGCCAGTAAAACTAATCATTTCCTCCCCTATCCTCTGCCCAGGGCCCCAAAAGAGAACAGTCCATTGGTTAACTAGATAAGATCACTTGCACCTGTTAAGTCACATGACCTAGAGTGGGTATCAAACATCAACAAACATGGTGTCCTCCCACAGCAAAGTTGTGTTTTAAGTGTTCCTTACAAGAAATAAAGCCAATTTCTGGTAAAGTACATGTAATTTACATAACAGGTTTTGCCCTTACCCAACGTATAAAGTACATGTACATGTACTCACCACATCAGCAGGATGAGTACTTTACCAACCGTCGGCTTTATTTTTTTGACAAATTACACTTATGACACACTTTGTTAAAGAAGGATGCCATGTTTGTTGGGTCTGTTCTGGACACACTTTGACACAGCCTATATATTGTGCATTAGATTTCTTTCTCCATTTTTCACTCAACACTGCCCGCAAAAACTACTTTTTATTTTGGATAATAAAATCTAAATTACTGTCATTTTGCATTTTCATAGATTCTTAACTTGTCTTTGTGTAGTTATTTGTCTTTTAAATTAGGTTAATTGTGTTTTGAATCAGTGTAATTCTTTTCTTCGGTAACTGTTCAGATAGAGATACTTTTTACATTTATTTTTATCTATTGTTTCTTAATGTAAAATTGACTGTAATTCAGCCTTTCGGCTGTGAGTTTTTTCAAGTCATTAATAATAATAAAAAAGCATTTCCATAAAGAAGCAATTTTCCAAACTAATTTCCAAAAGTGAAAAGTTAAGAGAACTTTAAGGCATGATACTTTGAAACCTGAGGTGCTGCACAAGCCACGCCCATTATTGGGCTTATGTGCAAATAAGTGTCAAATTATATCTGTTGCCAACAGAAACAAATACCTCATGCACTAATTCTGGCAATCTGATTGGTGGATTGAGTCAGTCCTTTTTCTCTTGTGATGACACTGAGCTGGATGGGACTAGGTGACAAGAGGAGATGGTCATGCTAACACTAACAGAAAAGAAAGGAAATCAGCTACAACACTCCATGCATTTATTCAAATGAGTATGCAATTTACATGCAAATTAAGACCATGCACAAAACTGTCAACAAATCAACAAAATACATTCCTTCCAGAAACTAATTTCCAAAACAAAACACTGCATTTGATAATGTAGGCATGCCAACTTTACTCAGAAGATTCCCCTCCCCCCCCAAAAAAGAACAAAAACAGACAATCCCAATTTAGGAGACAACCAACACAGGGTTGGATAATTAAGTTGACAGAGTACCAGTCGAGTGTCCCTGACATTATGGGCTCAAAATCTTTGCCAGCCAATTTTCTTAGTTCAGGTTATCACCTTCATAGTTTCTCTCTTGACTTATTAAAAAATGTAACATTTTGACGTAAACATTCTGACGTCCTGAAACAGTGTACTTACAACCCCATCTGGCCGTACTGGAGCCTCGCCGATCATGACAAGTCTCACTGAGAGGAAGAAAGAACTTCTCCCAGCCTTCGGGAGCATAGCGCCAGCCACGGGACTGCAGAATGAGGGTTCGCTGTGTAGCATAAGCTACAATCATGCAGTAAGCTACATGGTGGACTTGGCATCCGTAGCCACAGCCCTTATTCAGATTGCAGACCACTTTCTGGGCTGTGTTACACTCTGTGGGATTCTGCAGAGTGGGAGAGGATTGAAGCCTTGTGACCAGCGGTGAATCTCACAAAGCTCTAGGCATCATCGCACCTTTTTTATGATTCACAAATAGTAATAAGTCTTCTGCAAGGTAAATTTGAATAAAATCCGGTAGACTGAGTTCTTTTATTTACAGGAATATTACAATTTGAACTTCCATACTAAGGACACTGGTTGCTATATCTCGTGATTCAGGGCAAGCTGTTGCTTAGTTGCATAATAGACGCCTTGCACCAATGCATTGTTTTCAATGGCTAAGAAGGGCACAAAGGAACCAGTCCATTCCAGAGATGGTGGTTACTATGAAAAAGCTTGCCCTGAATCACAAAGTATAACGATAGTCTCTTCATTAATCTTCCAATTCAAATTGTTATGTTTATTGTTTCTGTTTATGTATAATCAGACAACCCAGTGTACCACATTTTATTCAAAGTTAACTCGCGAAAGGCTTATTCTAGATGGACCCTGCGAATCCAAGAAATGCACACTGAGCTAGATGCACTGCAAGTTTCATGGTGACAGAGTCAAAGTTACAGTGGGTCTTTGGGTCATCTTACCAAGAAAGACTTTTGTAAATAGAATGAGATGAATAAGTTGCAACAATGAGTGAAATCAATGATTAAAAGAAGCTGACTTTCCAAGGATTGAAAACAGACAATTTCACTAAACTGGTCCACAATCTGCATAATCATGATTGCTAGAGGCAAGTACCGGTAATGAAAAAAATGTTCTGTTTTGTCTCAACCATCCATACCTGTAAATACTGAAACCTCCTCTGCACCAAATCACTCAATGACTTTGCCTCTTTGGTTCTCCATATTGTCTTGTTATCTACCCTGCTAAAGTTGTAAATATCTACAATGATGGACCTGCGTGTATGAACAAAAAGAACAAAAATTAAGAGAGAAAAAATAAAAAACCAGGGAAAAAGTCAATTTATTCAAAATATTATTGTATTTTTCCTTACTTATCCACTGGAAAAATAACAGTGCAGCTTTCACTGGCCTGAAAGTGATTTTAACTGTTGCAAGCAACAGCATGATCACAGTTGACTCGGTGGAAAGAAATCCAAACACAGCTGGGAAATAAATAAAATATCTGAAGGCAGAGGTCGTGTCATGCAGTAGGACTTTTTTAAAAAGCAAAACCACTTAAAAATGCTCAGTTCATTTTTGTCCAGGGTTAATACTTTTAAATATAACAGCACATGCACATGTTCTGGTACGTGTATGCATTTGATATGGTATAATTATGATGATTCCAAACTCTTTACATATAGGTATCTTCAAATCATTTATATGTTCCTTTGAAAGACTAAGAGATTTGTCATTACAAGACCCAGAAAGATTTCTTACTTTCTAATGTGTGTATCTTTATTCAAATCAATCATTCCCTCCTTTTCGAGATTTGAGCTTGTCTTCACGAGATCAGTAAATGAAAGAATTGTGACTGCATGGAAATATTCTGATGTATCTATCTTCTTTACATTTGAAAAGCAGCATTTTTATAGAATTCATTATAGTTGATGAAGAAATGCCCTGTCAACTTGGACCAGGCAAGTTGGCTCATCAAACTAATAAACAAGGTGTCCAAATTTTTCTTTATTGATCCTTTCTGTCTGCTTCTGAATATTAAATTCAATACATTTGGGAATGAACATGTACATGTACTTCAAACATCTACAGTAGTTTTAGACAACACAAATATTCAATGATTGAGAATATTTCCTTGGCACACCAATGGTACATATACAGCATTTCCGGTTCGTCTCACAGTTTCATAGGATTCATTATGCACCTGATCTGTACAGATCTGATGCACAAGGCTGTCACTGGACATGTGAACGGAGTATTTCTGTATGCTGTCCTGTCCAAATCTTTATTGAATTCTCCACTTCATAAGGCCCCTCTACGTGAAGCATCCCATCCCAGGTCGTCTGTTTGCATACAAATCTCTGAACACCCCTTGAGATTCATTAAGAGAACCATTCTACAAGCACTGTGAACCAAGTTCTGTGAAATTTAATTTTACAGAACTTGGTACTGGCACTCATCAAGAACAGTATTTTTTCAAAATTCAAAATAAATTCAAGAAGATCTCCTTCAAGAAGATCACACACTGATTTCCCCTGCCTGCTTAGAACTGATATACTCCAATACCCGAACACTGAGTTCAAATTACAGCACATTTCCTAACAATGTACAGAATGGGTTTTGAAAAGATGGAGATTACCATAGCAGTTTTGACAAGTACCAGTATGTAAACTACCAATGTCAAATTCAACATGAAAATATTTATAAATAATCCCTTGACAAGCATTTATCATAAGTGGATTTGGATAATTCTGTAATTTGGTATCATTTCAAGGATACTGCATGTACATGTACTGTAAATACCAGTAGAGTACATGTCAAGACCTCTAAACATTTCAATTTGATATTTTCAAAGGCAAATACCGGTAGAATCATGTTGCAGACATGTCGCTTTTATTCTCAATACAAAATATGCTCCTGGACCTATGACAGAATTTTTTAATAGTGCCCTGGACCTCTTGGCACTTGTTTTTTAATACCTGTCACCTGGACATTTGAAGCAATACTACAATAACAAGCAAACTAATTACAAGAACACCGAGTCCAAATCCTGGATGAGTGTGCCTACCTGTAGAAATCGATGCTGTATGAACTGATCATTGATTCATTATGCTGAGAGGTATTTTCATGTCTGCATGGCTCTTACTGTGAGTCAACACAATCAACAGTACATGTACACTTGCCAGCAACATACTGAAGACAGGTAGCCATTACAACAGGACATTAGCGAGTTAATATGATTATGCATGTACATGTATAAGAAACGGTACTTGTTGTTTACAGGGTCCCTTGAAAAATGTGTGATTAATTTTAGCATCGTGATAACAAAGATCCTCCAACCCATGGCAAAAGGATTCACTGCACTGGTACAGGTACATTTACAAGAATTTCATGAATTCCAGGCCAGAGAGTTGGGTTAAATTACAATTTATTACTGTAAGTCTATCAACAATAACTCACTGTGGAGCAAACTGCAAATCAATGTTTGAGGGAAAAACCCAGGGAAAGCTTACAATTCCATACATTCTTGGTACAGTGCAGCAATTAGTGTTAGTACATGTACATCACAGAGCAAAGACCAAGAGTAATTGAAGAGCATATCCAAGTCCAGTATGTATAATCAATAAATGTTCTTTTCATTTGCCGGTAGCTCTTCACTAAAAATGCATACATGTACAGTACATGTATGTGTCTAAGATTGGTTTTATCATGACTTCTACTATACCTTATGGACTGTTTGCCTGATCCTATTGATCGAGAGCCCGTCTTGAGTACTGGTAGTTTTCAACCAATGATAAAACTACATATCAACCACAGTATGGATTTAAATACCCCGTACTTCCCCGAATCCACATGAAATTTAACTCCTACTTTCATATGAAGAGATTATAGTACAGAGCACACAAGGAGGTAAAATTGACAAACAAAATCTCAGAGAAAAGTATTAGTTATCACATCTGATGGACTTCTACATGAAAAAAGATACACCGACAGGTACAAATGGCAATGAAAGTATGATGGATTGGTTCAAACAAGTACAGAATGCAAAAGGGTCCTAGTCGTACTGTAATGGACCTTATGTTTGGCTTGTCCACTCTCATCCCAACACGGAGGCCCCTATCCTGTACTTGGTCATGTGTTCAGACTGCTCCATCAGCCTTTATACCCTTATATTTTGTATTCACAGTCCATTATTTGAAGTCCATTCCAATTTCCAGCTTTACATTCAACCAATACGCTGGCATGTAATTTGTGAGTGGTACGTACACGTACATGTAGCTCGTACATTATATAATACCTCTTCTGTACATTTCCCAATCATAGTAAAGTCTAAAATCTGTTTGTTTAGGGCACCACCAATACAAGTGGTGTTACTGTAAGTGTCTGACCTACATGTACATGAAATGGTATTTCTTTCGCCAAATGGCAAAATACACCCTACGTGTAAAAAAAAAAAGATCGTAATGATGCCAAAAATTGTAACTGATATTTTAAGAGTGTATTCCAAGAAAATGTAAATTTATTTACAAAACCAAAACAAATACGGTACCAGTACATTGTATGCTCATCAGTTCCAACATGTTAGCCTTGAAAATTTGTTCATATTTACACTGGTAAAACAGTTCACATTCATTTTAAGTAATGGCCGCTTAGAACAGCACCAATACACCGATCTCTAATTTATGTTTCCCCTTCTCCAAAATATGACTCTCATAACCTTTGACTTATTAATTATCTGTAAAATGAGTTATCCCTAAAATGTGAACTGTGATGTCAGTATAGTGTAACATGCATGAATTTGACCACAGCGAATACGGCCGTTTCACAACAGTGCGCCATCAAAAGTTTGCAACGAGTTGGCCAATCATAATGTGCGAAATTTGTCGACCCAATGCGCGCTTGGAAAGGGCCGACAAATTTTGCACGTTATGATTGGCCAATGTATTGCAAACTATTGTGAATCCCCCGTACTGAGGTATTGTCTATGCCATGGCATGCCATTTAAAGTAGAGGTTATGAGGCAAGAAATGCCAGTAGATTTCAATGTATACAATGTAATGTAACTGTACTGATACCGGTCCCAACAAGTCAAGATATGGAAAGATTACAATCAAATTTTAATCCAAATGCTGAATGTTTTTTTCTTTCTGGACTATAAAATACAAATATCCAGACTGAAAATTTACAGAAATTAAATTTTACAGGAAAACAATAAAAGTTTAAAGCATTGCCCCCAAAATGGACACAATGAATGCAAGCTGGACATGACACCTTGCACTGAATATTCTTGATTCATTCCTATAAATAGACACACATTACAATGTTACAAATTTCAATTCTCAATAATGCCTTGTATTTAATGTAACTTTGTACATATGCCTTATTTGGTCTGCATACATTACAATTTTCATGCATTTCAATCCTCAGGCAACAAGAATCCATAATTTTTTTGCCACACTGAAAGCTGTTCATGAATATAAAGGTGGGAGAACGCAAGGAAAACATGGTTAATTTCCTCTGCCTGGGGCAATGCAGCAATTGATGTGGACATAATTGAGCTGAAGCGATCACTGGCTCACCCCCTCTGGTACAGGTACATGACCGGGATAAGAAATGATCCAATTAAAGACTACTACCAGCTTTATCGACCGTCACCGTCACAGTGATAGTACTGTAGCTGTTAATTATGATTAGATATACCAATAAGTGTTTCTTTTTTTCTGTTGCGAATATTAATTAGGAGCTACTGCAATGTTCTGTGCTGACAAGGCATACATGTACAGCTCCTTGATCAATATTCCCCTTCTGTTTTTTTTTTTTGTCTCTATAAGTGAAGCTGAATATCTTCAGTAAGCTAATGACTTTTTTCTAACGTACCGGTACATTGGCATCTGGAAAAGCATTCAGCATTTGAACTACGTGTACATGTATGAGGGCTGCATGCATGAAATTTATGCCACACGGATGTACAGATGTAATGTATATCATTACTTTGAAATGGAGGATGTCAGATTTGAATTAATATTTTTATCTTTCCGAGCATTGATTATAACTTAATCTTTGTGAATACAAAAGTCTTTTGTCTGTCCATCTTGCTGTATGGCATGGACACCATAAATGTTCAGAACCAAGTAAACACAAGAATTAACATCCCACTTGACAAAAATCTGTTTTGAATTGTAAATTATGCACTATACAACAGTTGCAAATTAATTGGAAATACAGTATTTTTGTAATAAGTTGGATGTTTAGATAAAGTAGAAGATGCAACATCACATTCCCCCTGCTCATCAGGCACATAAGGCAAAATCCCCACATACTAATCAATAAGTATTCAGCTCAGAGAGAACAAACAGCTCCAGCTTTCACACAATCAATGAACACTGAACACTGAGGCAACTTGCTCCTCCCCCTCCATGGTGCAAGTGGATTAATGATTTTATGATGTACATGTACACATGGACATTTTTTATATTTGTTGTACTTAGAAATTAGAAAAATACATGTCAATATTTGTTACGTCCTCACCTCTGTTGGTGACCAGCGTCCTCCATCATCTGATCCACTTTCTCTTTCACTTTCTCACTGGTACTCAGCATTTTTACCTTCTGAAGTTCAGCCTTGAGGTAGTACCAGATTTCCACCACGCCATTGTGAATGCGTCTGAGGAGTTTCTCCTGCTGTACGCTAGGGCTGTTGCTGATGCAGGAATACCGTGCTTCTGCTGCTACATCTGCAGAAGAAATAAATTTCAGACAATTTAGACGAATCTGCCTTTCATGTCTCAATGTTGTGGCTGGAAATAAAGCATGCAGTGCATGTACGCTGTGTTTGGCTAGTTCATGCCAGAATCAATTACAATTAATTCATGACATGCAATCAGAGTCACAGTTTCAGATTTTGCAGAATCAATTCCCTCTTATTGATTAAATTAATTCTGTTTCCTAGATTCCAGAAGGTGGCAACAAATACAGGAGAGCTACAGAGGTCTGTGTCTGATTTTGTGTGCTACTCACAAATACTTGCATTATTTTTCAGAACAGTTTTAAGATATGGAATGAACCCTACTGAACAGAGATAGATTAAATGTCTCAATGAATTCTAGTGAGCGATTAACGAGTATGCATGAAAACTCTGTATCAATTAGGTCTATGTATTTGGAATGGGTACCCATTTCTCTTTCTGTGAAGAAAGGAGAGGATTCTTTCACCTGATGTAAAAGGATATTTATGCACATGACAGGAGCACAAAGGTAAGGTTTTAAGCAAGCCTCAAATAGGCATGTTCATACTGGACTTGGAGTTGTAGCCATTTAAATTAAATTCCCCAGACAGCAAAGGAGTCACTTCTGACGAAGCTCAGAAGAAGCGGAGTTTTTGAGTTACTTTCCCATCTACCACGTCTGTAACTTGGGGTTTGAATCCAACCTTGGCCGGCAGGAGGATTGAGCTTCCAGCCCTCCCTAAATCTCACGGTTTCCTCCATATGTTTTGTATTCCGTGGCTTTTCCACCAAGCTCATCAACTTGTCAGTTCTTCACGGCAGCTTGCAAGCTACAGTACCAGAAGCATTATTCAGAACTTCTTCATTTTGTTAAACACTGATAGTGAAATGTACCGGCACATGTAAATAATGATACAGAAATGTCGATGGATTCTTAAATATTAATTCTTTCTTTAGTTACACCATCAGCCTGTTCCACCGCTGAGGATACTTGGTATTTTTGGAGCGGTCTGTTGGATATTGGGGGACTTTGAACCAATGGATGTTGCTGGAATTGGGCTGAGAAAGGAGATCTGTCAGAAAAATTGAGATACCCCCCCCCAAGACTTTGTCCTGTTCCAATGGCGCAATAATTGCAATCCATCACAATCACAAAGAGTAACAAACAAAGCTGACTGAGGGCTGTTCAAATGGCACTTATGGCTGTCTGTTTGGTAAAGACAAATTTCTGTTTGCATTTTCTTAAAGTGAACACTGCATGGCAGTCCCAATGCCGTGGAAAGATTCATGTATTCCTTTAGTGCAGTTACACCGGTAGGTACCAGAACATTCATAAGGGGCCAACAGGGTTTGTATTTTTTACGTAGCCTCAAATCATTTGGTGTGAGCAGACATATTTTGCTTAATTTTTATAGATGCGTAATTGAATCTTGTCTGACCGGCTCTATTATTGTCTGGTTCAATGCTACTCTTAAGTCTGAAATTGATAGATTGGATCGGGTGGTTAAAAATGCATCACACATAATAGGAGTTAAGTTGGATGACATGAAATCGATTTATGATAGGAGAATAAGGAAGTGTGTTCAAAATATTGTTCAAATATATGCAACATCCAGTAAATGAGTTCTTCTGTGTGATGCCTTCAGGAAGGAGGATGAGATGAACGGGTGCATAAACCGTTTCAAAAACAGTGTTATGCCATCAGCCCTGCATGTTTTAAAATAATGGGAAGTATTGATCATTTAGAAACAGATTCACACCATTATTTGTCTGGGGTTTAAATGGGATTTTATGAAATGAGTATGTGTATAGCAATTGTAAAGTTTGTTTTAATCTCTGTGGTAATTAGTTTAATTAGTTTAATTGTATGGTATTTTTAATGGAGTTATTTGTATGTTTATGCGAGTCCAACATTACAAATTCCTTTGACTGTTTTTCTTTTAATCATTGGTTGAATGAATCAATCTTTAATCTATTGTATAAATCAACATAACCAATGAAACTGCTCATAAATTGTGTATGAAATGGCCAAAGAAAACCCACACCAACAACAGTTTTGTCAAATCAAGACTGGTTTACTGTCTTCATTCCTTGATTACAGGAGAGCAGTAAGTCCCTCGTTAATTCACAAAGTTCAACATGAACTGTGGTTCTCCGTGGTATTCACTGCCAGGAATCAACCTAGACAAACTCTGGAAAAGAAAGATCATCTACAAGTAGCTGTGTGAGATCAAAAAACAGGAAGTTCCATGCAACCTGAGTTAAAAATTCATTTACATGTACATGTACATCTTCAAGAACATGGAAACCCTCTTTGTGCATTCCTGGTGATACCCAGTATAGCTCTGTAGGATTATACATTTCTTCTCCATTCAAAATTTGATGAAGGTTTAATTGAAGAAGCTTTTCCCTTTCGTCTACGTCGAGTGTTACATTTGATTTTCTAGACTTGAATTTCTTGTATATACACATGTAAATTCTTTATGTTTGAGTATGGAGTTTGTTCAACTGTAAACATAAAAACCATACTTTCCATTTTTCTATCCACATTTTTTCTGATGCAAACAAATTTAGGGTTCTGAATAACCCTAACAGTCTTCAGTGCTTGAGCAACAGGTGGATTGATGCATTTACAGAGAAATCGTTTAAAAATCACATTTTAATATAATATTAGCAACACACACAAAGTCAAAAATACAACAGAAATTTATACAATTTTTTGTTTTTCTTTCCACATCAAGAACTGATCTTGCATCATCATGGTATAATTATCCTCAATGCTTTTTGATGACAGAAACATGAGAATACAAGGTCGCACGGGGCTAATGCTGAATCAACAACCTCCTTCTGGCTAGTCCCAATTTCATAACCACTCAACCACTCAGCTATCCAGGGTCTGTGTGATTGGAATCTAATATACCATCATCACCAGCAATGACAGATGGTAAAATCTGATTGCTGATTCATGGCCAAGAAGCAAATCAAGCTGTAATAATGACTTACCCCCACGGTAGCTGTCTCTCTGTATGCCATCTTTATTCAGCTTTTCTAGTATGTTATTAGCTTGGGCAAGTTTTTCTTGTAAGATGAGTGCTTGGTTGTCTTCAACGTCGGTAGCTCTGAATTCAACCAGGTCCCTGTCAAAAGAAGGGAAAAGGTCAAATAATTATTCAAATATTGACAATATGGTGGAAAACATCCAAGATTTGCTTAGTAATTCTCATACTTCCAATAGATAAATGTGCATTATTAGGTAAACGCTAGAACTGTTTTCATTGATTCACAGTAATAGGGGTACTTTCTCGGGAAAAACAAGGGTTGCTGTAAGCATGAGGGGATCCCTAGTTAGGTCCCGGAATTAGAACAAAGCACTGAGGCTCATATTTGCAAACAGTACACCAGACCACCCTGAGTTGAAGTGCACCCCCAAGCGGCAAAAGAAAGACAGATGGTAGTAAGATTTCCAAGCGGGTTCTTGCACGCATCCTGTGTGTACGCAAAGACCATACATTAAGGAATAAATTCATTAAGCGTACTCAGCGTGGTCTGCGTCAAACGCGCCACTGATCCCATTATAAACACACCCTCTTTTAGTCCGCTCGGAGTGGACTGGGTGGTAAATAAAGGCTACCTTCAGAGTGTTTACAAAACTTTGCAATTTGGCTCATTTTTGTGAAATATCGGTGTCTCCAACAGCTGTTTTCTGCTTGATAAGAACATTTCAGGTGGAGTGAATTTACAGGTGGTAAGCGTTATTCCTATATTCAAATTTACGTTAACTTTTCGATAATATGAAAGGATAACTACACCTTGAAATTCCCCAGCCACTGGCAAGAATTATCAAATCTATGTACCGGTACAGTACATGTACCTGAGTTGTTGCGCCTGCTTGCGTAGTTCATCATTCTGCCTCCTCATACGATGCAGCTCTTTGGACAACTGGTTCAGCTCCAGGGCGGCCCCACTTTTGAACTCTCCCCCTTGCCCTGCCCCCTCCTCCCAATGGGGGAACAGTGTGCCGCTCAGGAAGACAAGACTGGCCAGCCACAGAACGGAGACGGTCAAACCCAGCTTGACAGTGGTCTTCATGACAGGACGAGTGCAGTGGGTGACAACGACGGATGGTGAAAGATAGATGTTGCTGTGTCACCGATGTTGGACGAAGCCGAGCATGGATGAAGGGTCAAGGGTGACTACCAGTACACAGAACATCGTCATCTCAATGTAATGCTGGAATTGAAAATCAGCTAAATTTAGACATACTGTACAGGTGAAACATTACAGTTTGACATGACACTTGCAATTCTTGCACATTTGTACACTTCACAACCATCCTCCACCTTTTCCAAGGGGAAAACAAAGTCTTCAGGATAAAAAAAAGATACACACTTTCTACAGAACCATTCTCAGCAAAAGCACTGATGAACCAATCAATTAAATGACTTTAATTTTGTCAGCTACCTGCAGAACAATCACGTGTGTAGTGTACAATACCGTACATTACACTGCATACCTGTATAAATTGGCTCATATATACCTGTACATTTCACTTTCAGGAAGCATGCATAACATTATCAGAGGCATTCAAAAGGCAATGTCCCATATCACAGCAATCAGCGATAACATGTGCATGTAAATGTATGAACGGGTTGACGTTTAAGGTTATGTACACATAACGTACTGTCCTTTCCCATTCCTTCATGCCCCTCTCCTATTTTTTGGCTATTTTCAATCTGCCACGGCTACATGCCAATAGAGCAAGTATGCATATCCTGCTTGAAAACCAGGAAGTTGCTAGTACAGACCTATGATATTGTTCATATTACAACATGGATACCACGCAAAATCTGAAATTTCTGAAAGGTGAAAATAATGACCAATAAATAAGGATATGTATCTGAATTTCGAAAAATGCAAGTGAATTGCAGACATCTTGCCTCAAACAAAGATCTTTCCATTTTGGATTCACTGTGATATTTTTCACAAAGATTCAGCAATACGGCTATGAGCATGGACATGGTCGGGTTGCAAAGTGGTAACATACATGTACATGATGCAACTCTCTACACAATACTTTTGTTTTCCAAAAATAAACTTCTGCCAAATTTTAATCTTACACGTAGCTCAGTTCACGAGCTGTACCAGAGAGTCTCATGCACATGTACCAGTAGATCCCAAATCCCTTATGGTTAGAACAAAGAAAATGATCACCAAGTGTCCATTCTGTAGTGCAGCCTACTGTATGGAATTCAGCCTCCATGGTATGTGCATTAGAACATGGTCACTGAAAACTTCCCTTCTAATTATGTTCATCACACATCTTCCTATTCATATTTATTTCAAGTTATGTTACATGTAATTAACAATTTACCTTTTACTTGATAAAAACATTTTTTTACATACAGGTACATTGTATTGTCATGGTCCTTCATCATAGCAGTTTAATAATTGATTTGGTTATCCCCATTCTAAAGCAAACAATACATACATGTATATGTACATGAACGTATTTACACAAACATTGACAAGAATATTGTTTTGAAAAATCTGCGTTCCATTTTCCACTTTCTTTATGTCCATCTACAATTTGTCCATCTTAATGTGTTTGGATGCTGGCTGTTTAGTGTATGGCATGTAGACATTTTGGTTAATCATGAAATATGTGCTTCACCAGTCTTAAATGTGCCTTTAAGACCGGCTCAGGAGAACAGACGCGACTATCGCATTGTCAGCATTTGTTCTCCTCAGCAAGGACTTAAACGTTAGTTTATTCCCATTCATAAATACTGTACCTTTTTATTCAGAGAGTCCACATATGATGGATTTCCAACAATACTCTTCTAACATTTTACTTTCATTTTCCCAAACAACCCCGTCCATTTTACGGTACAGCATATTCCTTTTGAAAGTTGTCCAACCGAATTTCCTCGTATATTGACTTGGCATGCGCATGGCATGTTCAGCGTGTTGCATCACACGCACACTCATGATCAACAGGGACGGAGTGTACCAGCGCATGTTTTACACAGCGGGCATTATCACTTCTCAGTGGGCATTATCAAATGTTAATATATGGTCAAGTTGCACGCTGTTGAATAGTGAGACTGTCTGAGGTATTTCTGAATATGTGCCTGGTCAGTCTTAAATCTGCGGATCAGGCATTAGTCACATTGATTTTCCTGAGCCGGTCTGCAGACCAAGCACATACGCAAAGTATCTATTCCCATTCATAAATATTGTTTTAGTCAGAGAGTCAAAAGAAGTCAACATACAATAAATTTACAGAGGATTTTGTTCAAGAATTTTAGTTTCACATTCCCGAACATCCCCGTCCATTTTACATGTACATGTACAGTATGTTATACTCCTTGTGCAAGTGGCCCCAAAGAATCTCCTGATATGGGCTAGTGTGTGTGTGGTGAGTTCCGCATGCTGCAATACACACAGAATCTTGATGAATAGGGATGGATTAAACTGTCTTGTATCCAGATGCAGCGGACATTATCAAATCGCAGCGGGCATTATCAAATATTAATACGTGGTCACATTGCTTGTTGTTGAATAGAGAAACTGCCTGAAATGTTTCCAAATCAATTTCAAAATAACTGTTCTATTTATCATTTTATTGTGATTTTGAACAGACTGGCTCTAGAGAGTGTGCAATGCAAGGACAATATTATTGCCAGGACGGATCGTTCATCAGGTTAACAACTGATACACCTGTGTCTATCAGGGTATTAAAAACACAGACAGCATGTACTATAATGGCCTTGAGATAAATGCCGCTGTCCACCTGAATGTTTAGTGCTTCATAAAAATTTATGAACGATTAAACGGAAAAAATATGTAGGTTGCTATAAAGCACACTAAATAACGCACTTCTTTACCATGAGGTTTAACATTTCCATCTATTAGTAAGATGGCAAGAACAGCTGTTCTGGAAATGACAAGGTATTAGAAAGTTTGATTTAAAAGTTATCTGTTTGAGTCCCACTAAACAAAATCCATATCAAACTACATCTACACGTATGCTGCTGACATAAAAGAGATGCCAAAATTCATGGCAACAATGGACGTAGGCTCTCCATTTCAAAATATCGTATTTGGGGGACTTGGTAGCGAGGAACCGAAATTTGTTTGGGGGGACAAAAGAGTCTCAAATTTGCCTGACTGCCGTCACTTTTTTAAAGCATTATGTAACAACGTGATATTTCACATATCCCGGTATTTACAAACATATTTATTACATTCACAAGTTCTTGAGTTCACACTGCAACAAGCCCATTTAAACCCAACTCATCACACTAAAAGTGGGTCTCTGCTATACAAATCCCTTTGTCAAACTGTACATTTCAGACATTTCGTCTGTAACACTGAAATTTCAGACAATCTAGGGCAATCTCTTCAAGACATCGAGCAAAAGGTACACCATGTGCATTTTAGTCAGGGAAATAAATACAACTGTCAAACTAGAAATCGCTGTATCTGTGTGGTTTCGGCCTTGATGACATCATATTTTTGCTCATAAACATGTAATTTCACATGGGCGCCAAAATCACGAACTGCACCAAAATGTCCTTAAAACAGCACAGTAAAACTTGAAAATCAAGTCAAATGTTTAGACACAATAATACTGTGACTCTTATCCCAGAAAAAAAAATAATTAAGTACCAGTGCAAGAACAAATCAACATGATCTGCCCAACATGTCGTTATGACTGCATCCAAGCAAACACACACAGTTAGGTGCCTATCCCTTAAAGTCCAACATGTCTGAAATCTCTTCTATAAAGTCTGGGATGTGTCTGAAAGGTGTCTGAATTCAGACCTCCACTGTCAAACAGGTACATATATGTAAATGGTGATCGAAATGAATTGGCAGTGCAAAATACGCAAGAAACAATGAAACTCAAAAACTGGTATCTGATTCCACTACTACTGTCATGTGTTAATATGAAGATCTATGACATGTATGATTCAATTGGAAATATTACTATTTGAAAATATGCATTAGTTTCCCTCAAATTCCCTCAACTGAGTTCTTTCATTAACCATAATTTAATCCATTCATTTTGTCATAAATTCTTCAACAATAGTATGGGTACATGGTTCATCAGCTTTCCTCTACCCCTTTCTTCTTTTATCTTCCTTTAAACAGAATTTTATTTCACTTTTTCCTTTACAACAATGCAATGGGTTTACCCATTTTTAACTGTCAAAGAGACACACATTAAAGGTGCATAAAAAGGTAGGCAAAAAGATCAGGAAAATCTGACAATTTTCTAAGAATGATGCAGGGCTTTATACACTTACCTGAGCACCATTTTCTCTGGTCAGGTTTACCAGTGAGGGGAAATCACTTTAATTCAGACAAATGAAGTGTCACCGACCAACACAGTTTGGATAAAAATTAGTGGACACTCAACTTTGTTCTCACTCAACGCTCAACATCTGTTTCTTGTAGTCCAACAATGCTGGCAGTTCAGGTTTGCACATAGATCCTTTTCTTGTCACTATGTTATCACACACTCAGCATTCTGATGTCAATTCAAACTCCTGCAGGATGAGCACAAGGCTATACTAGTTTTCACATCATTGTCCACATAAAGTCAACCAAAACCCGGCCTGTTGCAAGTTTCTTGGTTGAAATGGCAGGTGCTAAAAGTGAATTACAGAATTATCGGTGTTCCAAAATTTCACTGACAGTCACACTTAAGCAGAATCAAGCCGATCAGGACCCGACAACTCACCATTGTCCACAATTCCAATTGTCTTCCCAGTTTGTGTACTGCTCATAAAGTTTGGTACAGTCTTGAAGAATTTGAATTCTAAGACGAACTGGTGTGCTTCAACAGTTAAAAAACAGGTGTCACTGGCTTGGCTGATGAATGGTCACTTTAATCAAGTTACATAACGGTATCTCTGAAAGTTCATTGGTCACACAGTATTTGGTCATGATACAGCCAACTGTGTCACATTTTCTGTCTAATGCAACCTTATACATAGACTTGCCAATTTTCTGTTTTCAGTTTTAATTTCCGCGATGACTTTAGTGTAATGTTTTCACCACACGCAGCTGTCCACAAATTGCAAGTTTATCCTGTAGCGAAACCAACTGCAAGTTTCACTAAGCTGAAAAGCCACAAAAAGCCACAACACAATAAATTCAAATACCACATGAAGTCTTGAAATGAACTACAAGAAATGCTGTGGTCCTTTTAGTCCTGCAGCCGTACTTCAGATATCACTTGAATCTAGAAAGATGATTCCCTCTAGAGTGTGGTTGAGCCATCAACAAATCACGCCAAGAGGATAAATTGCAAATGGCAGAAACTCTAATTTCGGAGCCAATGACAACCTGATAAGCACGCACCAAAGTAACACTTTAAAGCTCCTGCACTGAAGACCTACATGTACAGTGTACATGTAATAGACGTGCAGTCCTACAAGGCACAGCCGAGACCTGCTTTTGTCTCTTTTCCGTGGCAAACAATTTACCCCACTGCCTCATAACAGGATTGGAGAAAACCCCACGGATAGGCGGCCAAGCGTAACCAATGGCTAGATGGGAGGAATATTGATCTCTTGGCTAGACTAAATACCCCCCCCCATGTGTTGGCATATATAATGACACTAATTTCTGGGAAGGGCTTTGTCCTGGCCCAATGCACATGGTCAAAACAATAGTGACACCTACCGGTACATGTAGCTGATCTTCTCTCACAACAAACCAATTAACTTAAAACCAACAAGTCTTTCATAAATGAATTGCTATGGCAACATGCAATGTCATGTAAGCCTAGCAACCCAAGGAGTCATGCTTTTCTTTCCATTCACAGAGATCATCACTTGCCTGCATTCATTTTCAGCCTCTAAGCAATGAATGCACTCTTCACGCATTTTTGTACCGACAGCCGCTGCCCACTTCTTTTAGCAAAAGGAATCCAGCATGTTAGATTGTTACAGTACATGAATTCTTAACCATGCCCATCACTACACTGAATAGAATATGACAAAGTTACCCTTTACCAAAAGGCCAAGGCTCATTGACATGTACATGTACGTACCTGCAGACCTGCAGACCGTAGTATGACCGTATGTATGCATACACATACATACATGTGCATGTCCTATAGCACCTGGCCTATCAGTACTAAACACAGGTGGGAATGGTAATTAGAATCTGACCTACATGTACAATTAGCTTACATGTACCATGTACTAGTACAATAGAACCTGTGATTCACTTAAGAAGCTGATGATATCACATTATCGTTGACCTGAAAATCAACTGATCTGAAATTACTTTCTTTTACTACATTTTTCCTGCATAATTCCTGAAGACACAAAACCTCATACCAGTGCATCATCCCGTGATCAAATCTTGTATGCCCATACAAATAGCTTGACAGGTACTGCTCTGTTTTAAGGAAGAATTCTATGCTGGAATGAGACTCCTGTTAATTCCGTCCACTATTACTTTACAGCAGGTCAATTGAAATGAATTGCTCCCAATTTTATGGAACCACTTTGCACTACCTGAACACAAAGCCAAAAAAGGAACTAACCAAAAAAAAAAGTAATCAGACAATTCCCAAAAATCCTTTTCAAAATAAAATCTTCACAAAATAGAAATCCTTGTTTTTTCTCCTTAACCATTTCCTTCACAAGAATGTGAACAATTTAGTTTCTGAAAAATGTATGAAAACTTGGTACCCCACCAGTAGGAAAAGTCAAATGTATCGTTTTTCCAGTCTTTCTTTTTACATACTGGTATATATCATAATGTACCACACATGAACAATGCAAGAAAGCATGATGCATGCGTGATTTCTATCGGAAGTGATTTCCTGATATTTAAAACCATGCTACATTCACATTATCCTTATGCAATACATACGTGCATGTACCTCAGTATCTTCTCTTTTCACTAGGACATACAGAATCATATTGCATATTTCAAATTCTATCTAATGCATATATGATAATTAAAGTGCTGAGACTAAAAATGGCAGCAAATTATACCTTACCAGTACCAGCCAGAATACAAGAATACAATACAGCCAGATTTCGCGCGCTGTGATTGGCCAAAGCGCTGCAAGCTCTTGGAGGCGCTTTATTGTGAATTGCCCAAATTGTTTTAGTAACTGCACTTTTTTCTAGTTTATAAACTTTTGCTCAAATGTACATGTAATATCCACCTAAAGGTATGCAGTATCACAGAGCAGATAAGACTCGAATAAACATAGCAATAAATTCCAGTAATTATGGGAAAAAATTTACTTTAAATAGAAACATCTGTTCAATCTTATGCACATGTAGAAGTCAAAGTAAGTAAATCAGATGCCTTGAAAAATATTGATCAGAAAACGGCCACTGAGTTCACATACAAATAAAGTACACAATTTACTTTTCTTGAAACCTCTGGGCGATATGGGGACAATTTCAAATGAGCACAGTAATTATTTGAGTTAATTACCTGAATGTAATATGGAAAAAGCAAGATTGATGGATGATGTAAACACGCAGAGAAGGGAAGGCTTTCAAGTAATTTATAAAAATTGGATCCTTCCAATACATGATTCATGTACAATGGGTAATTCCAGAAATTAGGGGTCCATTTTCTGGAATTACCTATGTCACATTATCATATTTCTGCTCAATTGTTCCATCTGGCATCAGAGCTGTCAAACCATGTTTTTAGTACCCTACTGGTAGGAAATTGCTATGCTCACCAATGGTGGCTGGCACCCATTTGACGTGCTGTTGTAATGTGAAAAACATTCAATCTCATTTATTGTCCTTAACAACAAATACATGTACATTGTACACTGTATGGTAAAATTCATTCGCCACTAGAAAGTCTAATGCTGAATTAATAAACTGACATTTTATGGTGTCTTTGAAAAAGAGATTATGTTTGTTGCAGGCAAGTGAAGATTCATGCACCGGCTTTGTATGAAACACATGTCGAGTACATGTACATGTACGACAATGTGCATCTACTTATTGATGAATGGATTTCTTTTTTTTTTTCTACTGAAGATAATTTCTGGGGGAAAAAAGTCTAAATTCCAGCCCAAGCATTTCACAATCACTTTTTACATGTACAGGTATCTAATTCCAAGCTGTCACTTCATGGAAGGCCTCGCATAATCTATGAATTTCATACACTATGAAAGAGGCAGCATTATGCATCCACTCCTGGCCTCAGGGATCAGTGCGTACTGTAACTTACAGTAGATCATTCTCAGATGAACCGTGGAGGAACTGTGCAGCTTGTATAAGTTCAGAAGATATGGCTGTTAGGGTATTTGCATTGTTTATTATCACTGCTATCCCTGCAAGCATGGGGGGGTCCACATGGTGTAACGAGATTGCAGATCGTTGCTCACTACAGCCATCATTTTCACAGACAAAAAATGACTGAGCACAGAAATTAGCTCGGAAAGGAAAAATAAGTGTTTCAATAGAAAAAAGAGGTAATAAACAGTTCCAAGAGTCATTTGATGAGAAATGCCTCAAGTACGGTACCTGCAACTACATACCCAAACATGTAGACTTTGTTGTTTTACATGTACATGTATGCTCATGAATTTATTATGCAACTGTCAAAAATGGTACTGTGTACCTCTCTAGGGAAAAACATACCAGCACAGTACCCAATAGGCACAAAAACAGTCTGAAACATCTTTAGTAAGCATAAACATTTGCAGAACTTCATGTACTTACAAGTTGGAAAAGTTTATGAAAAAATAAATGGATATCAATATTTACATTTTAAAAAGTGGGCATCATTAAGTAAAATCTTATCCCCGAAACCAACATGCTGTAGACATTGCAGGTTTAAAAGCATTAGTACGATTACATGTACATGTCCTTCAACCATCACACAGTGACATTAAAAATAGAAACCTACAGGAAGCAGTGTCTTCAGTGAATGTTTAGTGAAACTTTCCACAATTAAATGCAAACCTTTAGGCAAAACATCACTAGTTAAACACAGCAGATGTACCATAGTGATAACAAATCTTCACCAGGGGTTTTGGAAACATCAAATGCTACGAACTTTGTTTAAGGACCTCGATAAATGTCAACCACTGAATAATGTACTAAAAATAAACTTCCCAATGTGTAATCAAATATTAATGTTCCAACATGGGAGGTGACAACCAAAGATTGTATCGCAGCGCGCAGCGGCGCAAGATGGGGAACTCTCCACTGAAACGCGTAATTACCGTGAGTGCCATTTTGGTATTGGACCAAAGTACAAAAAAATGTACATATCGGGGCAGCGCTACGTGTACATCTGGATCGCGAAGCACAATGTCGGCGACGTGTGCAGCCATGAACTGCAAACGCAGGTTCAAGAAAAGCTCAGAACTATCATTCTTACACTTTCCCAAGAACAAAGAAAGGCGAGTAGTAATTTAAATAATGAAAAGTGAAATTTACCAAAAACAGGTAAACAATCGCGCCAAAAATTAAGACATAACTTAAGCTGGGCTGAGTCCCCAAATTAATGACGTTCATATTTGTAATGAACCTCTTTGACTCGTGAATGCATGTAAAAGGCCTAGCAGAAGACTTAACATTCTACTTAACAGGCCAACGCTGCACATATTTACCAGCAAATTGGACAAAGGATGAAAACTACACCACATTCTTTTAGGAGTTTTACCAAGTTTTCTTTATTTTACAGACAGTATGGGCAGTTAAAATAACAAAAGTGCAGAAACTGTATAGTTTGTAAAAACAAACAATTTGTCCCAAATTCAAACAGCCGAACTATACAGTTTGTAAAACATTCACAACTTTTCAAAAATTCAGACTTGTTGCCCTAAATATAAAAACTTGCATTTTACTACGTGCATACATTTCATCTGATGTTTCCATTTCATTACAGATGCAGTGCCCACATTGTTGGAGGTCCCAAACACACCAAAACATGTGACACCTCAGCGACAAAAATGAGGGTGCAAAAGGAAGCTTGAGCTAGATGGGACATGAGAAAGTCTACTAAAACTGGCCAAAAGAAAATATATACACAGATATACATATCTAAATATATGATATGTATGTCTGTGTGTATATATATATATATATACAATTAAAATTGCCTATCAATCTTTGTCTGTACATTCAAGTTTTTATATCCAGTTCATCGGTGACTTTGTCATCACACGCACGCATTACATATTACACGTGCCCGATGGCTGCACACTGAAGTTGCAAGTTAAAGTTAACGTGCAAAATGGGTTTCAGCCAATGGATGCTTGATTTATCTATATGTATTCTTCGACCAAAAAAAAAAAGTTGCATATTAATATTAAGCTGTGGAGTTAATTTCTGTAGCACACCATCATATACATGTATGCAAAGCTACGTACAGTAGATGGTCCCTTCACTGAAGATGGCATCCATCATAGGAAAACCAAGAAAACTCTACAAGGAAACAGTCAAGACATCTTGACACAGAGAGAAAGTGCAATGGCTTCAGAACATCCTCTCACATATTACCACTCCAGCTGAGATTATGAGCAACCTCATCAAAGGTGCTATTCGGTACCATGGATGAGCCAGCTTTGTCTTTCTTTGCTTCTCAAATTGACAAATACCCAACTCATCAAGGCGTGTAAAAGTTAGAGGTAGGAGATGGTGTGATACAGACAAAGTAATTGCCTTGTCTCTTTACCATCAAGGCCCAAGAGCTCACATTTTTTTGCAGTCGATTGTTAAACCTACCCTCTGTTTCATCACTTCGAAAATGGCTCCGAAATGTTGAAATTTAGCCTGGAGTTTCAGACAGAGTTTTGAATGTTATGGAACAGAAAGTCACTGCAATGAAAAACCGTGACAGATTTTATGTTTTAACATTTGATGAAATGAGTTTAAGTACTGGATTATCACATGATATTTACCTTTTTAGATATAAGGATTCAGAGGGGGCCACTAGAAATGTAAAATGGTCCTACATTCGATCATTTTATGAGTGTGAGTCACAAATGCCCATTCATATGGCACCTACACTTTCACAAGGTCATTTTGACTTGAACAACTTCTCAAAAATTGAGAGTGAATACAGTGGCACAGGTCTTGAGTCATACTGTTGCAGCAGGCATCTACACTTATACTTCTTTTCGGAAAGCTCCCAGCTGATGCTGCCCGGTCTACACTGCAGAGTTCATCAAGAAAATCGATAACTTGTTTGATGCATTTAACAGCAGGACCTGAAATGAGAAGCAGGTTTTGAAGAGACCTATGTCAGAAGGTACAAACCATACATCCTTTTTAAGTACTACTATACCATGGCTTAAAAGTTTGGAAATTGTGGGATCTAAAAATGGTCTGTGTATTAAAGGTATGGATTTTGAGTATTTCCTCCATTCTTCAGCTTTGGAATGACATGAAAACATATGATGGTGTGAAATTCCTTTTAACCCTAACTGCCCAAAACCTGCCATACTCCAACAGCAGGTTTTGGCAGGTTTGGTACCGTACCTTAGGAACCTGCTGTTGAATTTTGTGAGACTTGGGATGAAAGGCCCAGGGAGATGGTGTTGGATTCTGTGTGAGTTGGGACACGCAGGAGTCATTGTGTGCAGTGTCTGACTTGCTATACCAATTGTTGGACTATGCTTGATTTTGTCAGGTTTGGTACTGTTCAATGCAAATCATCCTATACTGCATAGACCCATCCATACCATATCACTCAAACTCCAACGGGCTCATTCTGTTGGAGTTTATCAGGTTTGGTACACTAACCTGCATGTACAAGTACATAGACAAGTACATGAACCTGTTGGATTTTGTGAGGTTCAGTATGCTTTCTAGTGCAGGAGCCTAAGGGGTTAGGGTTAACAGGTAGATTCAGCCAAGATGTAGTTGAAAATTTTTGTTAAACAGTAAAGCAGAAGGGTGGATTTCGTGACAATCCAACTATATCCCAGTTTAAGTTTGGTCTATGGGTGGTAATGGTGGCAGAGCTAATTAAACCAGCCCTATCTTCTAACTGTGTAGCAGGCTCTGATAAATTCAAGCTAACATTGAACTCTCTTTCACAGAGGAAAGGGCCCCAACAACACCATCACAAAGTGAAATTATCACTTTCAGGACCCCTTAAACATACATATACCTGTTATCCAGCCTGTTCTTGATACCATCCAGAAAAACACTTTGGCATACATAGCTGGTTACCTGTGTTGTAAAAGCCTGCTGAGTCATATTGTTCCTTTTCAGTGTGAACAGTGCAGCTTGGCTTTGTTGTTGCCTGAATCAATTTTACATGATCCATCCCTCCTATTATAAACAACAAAGCATGGGATACTACAAAATGTGATTTTGGATCACTTATGGTGTTATCACATTCCTTTGTTGACTTCTGCACTCTCTATGAACTGGTATTCAGAACAGAATTTAATGACGCTCGTATGACGAAAAACAGGATCTTCCACAGAATAACCAGTGCAATTTGCAAGCAGACTATAACTACAGCAATCTGAATGTGTGCACTAACAATGTCTATGCTCGCACTGTAGCAAGATTTGTTAGCATGCGAATACAGTATGCCTTCAAATTGAAATGCAGGGAATTAAAGGAACCCTATGTCAAACAGGTAAACAGAACAGCAAAGAAGGTTACTAACAAGTAAAAGCACAGTATCCTAGGCCTATTTTGGGGGTATGGCTGTATACAGGTATGTACTTCACATAAATTACCCTGTGGCTTCCTGAAGCATACATGTGTACAGGCCAGACATGCCAGAACACCTGTGCATTGATTTCAGGAAAGCAATTTTCAGACCAGAAAACAGAATTTAACATAAAATGATGTAACTACAGATTAATATAACTTTTCCCACTAAACAGATCTGACAACACGGGTTATCTTGGTGCTTAAGAAGTTAACTTAATAATAATTTACTTGTTGCCCTGAGATGTTATCAACAAAAATGTTTCCCTCATTGTATCAATACTGGGTGTGGATTAGGTTAACTTACATGTATTCCCTCATTGTATTCATCTTTTACTTTTTTATGTAGTTCAGGCCGCCTTTTTCAGAAGAGCATAAATTTCTACCTTTTTTGTAGGATTTCCCCAGCCCAACTCCTCTTGCAATTTTAGGGTAAATAGCTTGGGCTTAGGTACCTTTTGGTCACATTTGAGCAAAACACAAAATATGGTTTTTGTTACCGAGTATCAACTGGAATCCGTATATGGAAGTTTTTCTAATGATTGACTTGAAGCCACAACATCTGTACAGTGAGTAATACAAATCTTCTTTTCAAGAAAAATGATTACATACCTGTTGCCATTTGTAGACCTATTAACGAATTTCTGCAAAGTTGGTTTTTACAGATGAGAAATTTTCTGAATGAAAAAGGCAAACACAGAAATGGTACACTTACAAACACAATTCCTATGTGTGAGTTAATCCTTCAGTGCAAGGTGTAAAACTGGAGAGCCCATTTTTTTCCCCAGACAATGTCTAGTCTACATGTATATACTATTTATGTGAATATACAGTACTTAGTGCTAATGGAAGATGGCAGTGGTCACGTAACGTTACAGGTACAAATTCAAATTCTGGTATACATCATGTACAGTATTCTGCTACATTTTTATATTAATTATTAGGCCTAGGCCTATTTGAATATTCATGAGTGAATAACCACTGTTTGCCAAGAAAAAAAAAAGAAAGATATACATACGCCACAAGATCAGGTGTTGTGGTAAAAAAAAACAGGGTTCTGGTCTACCTGCATTTACATTTTAACTTATTAGTAATACGGGGCAACCAATAAATATTTTATTTTTTATTAAAAACACAGCTGTTCTTCTTTTATCTATTCCCACAAACTTTAACCTGCTGATATTCAAGACATCATTTTGATTCAGAGGTGTCAAGTCCAGTTCAGAGGTGTCAAGAAGTATCAGAGCTCCACTTTTTTAGGGTAATTTAGTCAGCAGTCCAGGAGAGTGAGCCACTTGTAATGAAATGTGCCGTGGGATTGCTGCGCCCAGGAGGCCTACGGATGAGATACATATAGGCTAGCCTACAATTTATACAAATTAACATCGCTTCACAACGGACAGTGAGTGTAGCCACACAGAACACACCAAAAATCTCCCATTTCATCTCCAACGGTTTTACATTAAGATGTTAAATATTTCTATTTATGACAAATGTAAGTTTCAATCTTATTCAGGATAAATATTTACCTTACTGTCCCTTTTTCGTGGACAGAGCCTCCTGCCCCCATATGTCACATGTACAAACAGCTTGCCAGTTGCACACCAGAATGGCAGATCATGACCTCCATGAAATTAACACATGCGAGATGGTCAGTTCTCCATCTTGCGCCGCTGTGCGGCGCTATACAATCAATCTTTGGTAAAAACTGGAGGTCAAATGGCATAAAAAGCCCAAGTTTAAATTTGAGTCCTGATGAAATGTCCGAGAACAATTGCAAAACAGATAAAGAATTAGAACTCACCCATTTACAATTGCATGCCTGTCTCATCAACAAAGGCAGGTGTTCATTGTTAACATCTTTCGGTACATGTAGTCCCTAGTTCTATTTTCTATAACCAAAATATATTCTATGACAAGGGAGTCTGACTGATTTATGAATGGTATGTATGGTATGCATGTACACGTACAACCGCTGAAAAACTCAAGCGATAAAAAACCTGTTTTCAATGGTTGACGTAATCCTGCCGCACTCACAAACTATGTATACATGTATCTTGGGTATACCGCATATGTCCCTCACAAATGCACTTTGCGAATCATATTTCTCAGACAGCCTGGAGTTCACTGAAGTATGAACACTATGCATGATCACTCTATCTTGGCCCGGCATATTCAATTTGGTCAAGCTGGGAAAAAAATTTGAAGCAACTGCAATGTGTTGGCCTGATGAGCATAGTGCGTGTGAGTATCCAAGCACTGTCACAATACGTAGTGTACCATGAACTCAAAAGACACTCATTTCAATGTTTGCACGACACTTATGAACCATTACGGCAGCAGTCAGAGGGCATAATGCAACGGGCATTACTGCACTGGAGTAACATGGGATAAACCACTATGGACAGTTTAACAATGACAAGCTCTTCATCAGTCTCCAATCATCACTGCAGGACTGTTTCAGGGAAATTCCTCGTCAAGGTGGAAATTTGATCAATATGGTATTCTTAAACAAGAAGAAATTTTGGACAAAAAAGATGGTGGAAATAGAAAGCCTTTCATTTCACTATGATTTTGTTCAAAACTTTCTTTTGCTTGGGAATTACTACGGTAACGATGAGGTTGGTAATGCTGTGACCAAGTTTCAACTTTCGTGCGCAATTGCCCTTCAAATGATCTCAACGAAAAATTCTTTCCATGATGTCTTTGTAGCATACTGTCGGTGTCAAAAGAAAGCTGCAAAAAATTCTGTCTGAGATTGTTGTGCTGATGAAGCATAAGGGATATTTCCAATATATGTGTGCCAAGTTGTTGGTGTCAGTTGCACGTGCAAAAAGAGTTTGTCAATGCATTCAAATATTCATAATATTCTACACATGTAGATATTTAATTTGAGAGAGAGTTCTCTACAGGAACAATAATCGACACCCTGCGCAAAAACCCAATGAGACTGGTCTGAAAAATTCTTAAGTGCTTTCCAAATAAATGCTGTATTATTTCCCCGTTAAATTTAGCTTTTTAAGGACGTCATCACTTTTGATGGCTTACAAACCAATGCCAGGGAAAATTAGTGATGTCGGTATCACTAATTACTAAAAAATAACAAATCAGAAATGGCATTATGCCAATATTGTACAAAATTCACCCAAAAAAATCAGCACATTCAAAGGATAGACTGTAAATGAGAGAGGAAACCTTTGTGGTATAACATGCCACCATCAAAAAAATACTCCAGAAAACCAAATACAGTGTGGATGGCAAATGCAACATCAAACAAAATAAAGATTAGTACGGAGACACTGCTAAGCTTTCGAAGGATAGTGCACGGCACTTTTTTGTGTTTGTGTTCTCTTGCTATGAACTCACATCTAGCCTTCTAGCAATAGATATGGTTGGTTGGCAGCTTGAGTATTTTGTCAATGTGTGCAGTATACCATGCTTCACAGTGGTGACTGATAAGCTCAAACAAGAACATGAACATGTACTGAACATTTTACAAACAGTGCTTAATTTTGCCCTGAAAGTTGATATTTACAGGGGAAAAAACCAAGAAATTTAGGAACTGTATATCTAGATTTACCATGAATTACCGGTACCTGTGCATGTTAAAACTAGAATACCCACTCCTCTAAATTTGATGTTCTTACAATTATTTGCAGTTTATAAGACACCCAAACAGGAGCTATAGCCATGGAATCTTAATGTAGGAAAGGCGTAATGTCAGTTTACAACCAACAAGCACATAAGAACTATTTGATTCACCCTGAGCCCGCGAATATTTAGCCTTCAGGGTGAGATCATGATTTTCCACCAACTCCATTCCCGCACATTTGCTTGCAGCTTCTAAGCAAGTTCGGTCTTCTATGCACAAATAATTAGAAATAATGGGTGCCAAGGTCATTGAATAAAGCCATTTAACTGAAGCATAAATTATTTAGGACTGTGAAAGAATGCCTTGAGTATAGCATTATGACTGAACCACCGCATCAGCGTAAGTAGTGGCTCAGTGTAATAGATCGGCTTGTGGTATATACATGGTGTAGGCAGCTAACGCAATCGACAGGCAGCAAAAAATCAATGCAATATGAGACGGGTAGAAAACGACAGGGCTATACTTTGTCAATTTCCTCTAATGCTGAGGGGAAGGGACTTCAAAGCAAACAGGTCAATAATTTTGGATAAATGAGGCAGGTGGTGCTTATCCAGTGCTTCCAATTCTCCTCATCAAGATTTGATTTTACAATTCATTAATACTGCAGACAAATGGAGGGGAAGTGTGCTGGAAGAGAAACCAAATAACCTGCAGGAAGTGACTGCGTACTTCACTGCTTGCTGAAGTTGGTTATTTGATATGTGCATCTAATGAGACTACATGTAGCAAGGGCATCCATTTAATTGGAGCACTTTTCGGGTGGGGGATAAGGTTGAAGGTACATGTACATGGCATGAATGCAGATAGGTCAATTTCAAACACAGAAATGTGGAAAGGTTAGAATGAATTATATCAATCTGTACTTTGCAAAAATAGAAAATAAACTCTACCCAATTAAACATCAAATACATGTAAATGCCCATTTAGAAACATCCATTCAATCAGAAGGACACATACCGAAACATGAAAAACACCAGGAAAAAAAAATGCGAGCATGACGTTACAAGAACTTAAAGAACTAGGATAACCTCCCATACCATGAAAATGATACAAATTTACAAAATTACAAGGTCTCTCGACAAATATTAGCCAATTTTTTTGTAACAAAATCCAAAGGTACGTGAATAGGCAATAGTCACGTACAGTGTGCATGTGTAACTTCAGAAGAAGCAACACATGAGGCATAAAAAGTCAGTTGAAATGTGCACTGTTGCCTACATGTAGACCTGTACAGGTCTTGCACAGGCCTTGAAATAAAGAAATGACAGCCAAGACTCCAGTTGCCCATCATTCACTCTTGAAGAACTATCATTTTTTGGCTACGTATTCTATTGAAGGAAAGGATACATGTAGCTACATATATCCTGTCTAAACTCTCTTTTCTTTGGCCTTCTGCCTGTGTCAGTGACAGTCAGTGACTCACTGATTCAGACTCCCACCCTAGCCTGCATGTACCCATGATACATCAACTCAACTTGCATTTAGCCTGGTCATTTATTGTTCTGTGCCAGTCAGTTAGCAAAAACATTCTCTACAACTCCTAATGGTTCAAATTTAAGGAAAACGTGTAGCATGTCACAAAACAAGGAAACAAACAAAAGCAAAGCAAACATTAACTGACTAAACTGTCTGCTTCACTCCCTCTGATATTTTTCTCCGGTTAAAAATAATCTAGGAGAAAAAGCATACAAAAACGTTGGACAAATTTCTTTTGTTTTCCAGCCTCGATCAGAATGCTTCAATGGGCCTTACCTATCAACAGACTTATTTCAGCAGCATAAACCAATTTAAACACTCATCATAGCTGTTCAGGAAAGTCATGAAACTCCAGATGGAAAGCCTACGAAGTCAAAACAGAGTCCTCTGGCTAAAGAACAGGGGTTTTACTCTCACTGCTCAAAGACAGACACTGTGACAGAAATAATGTTTGACGGGTGAATCATGATAGTACACATTTTGTATTTGCCTGTTATGCAAATGAATATTTACTAAACAATTAGAATACTTACCTGTTCAACATACCGAGGTACTACACTGTTTATGGTGACATACATGTACATTGTAGTTGGTCTAACTTTCTAAAATTACTGTCCAACTGTTATCTGAAAAATGGGTTCACTTTGATAATCCATCCATCTGACAGGAGATAGTCTTTCAATGAATATTTAGTGGCAAGAATAGCAATGCTTCCACAGGTTGGTCTGGTCACAGCTCCACTGTTGACTCAAGCATCAACCACTGGTAAAAGTTGATCCTTTTAACAATAAGTTGATTTTCCCTTGCAAAGCTCCAACCACAACAGTCAACAATTGCTCAGTTATTGACAGATAAGCTGTAACTACGTCAAGCTGGATTTCCTAATCACTGGGGAACTCCATAGTCAAACAGATACTTGGGCGCAGCTAAATAATTTGAACAAAAGCCAATAGTTTTTTCCTTCCCTCTTCAAACCTTTGACGATGCTAGGGTTAGTTTCCAGATGCAACAAATCTGCAACCAAACGTTCACAAATCCTGAAAGGCATTTCCCCTTTGTGAAAAATTCTGCTTGGAGCAAAATGTCCGGCCTTTTATTGGTACGTTCATATTTCAGGTCACCTTAAGTTGGTAAGCAGTTTGCAGCAGTTTTGGGTTTTGAAATTTGTTTTAAAAATAATGTCTTTACCTTAGCGTTTCTTATCTAGACCATGAAATGGCAACAAAAAGGGTACATTCAGTATATTAAAAAAGGGTAGAACCCAGTGTATCACATTTTTTAAAATGAATGCAGTAAGACAGTAAACAGCACCATACACAAAAATGAATTACAAAGCTGAATCCAGGTGATCATGCAGTGTACCTGCTGCTCTCAAGACAATCCCCTATAAGATACAAAAACCATGACAGTTTTCTGTATGAATGGCAGAACCAATTAGCATAAGGGTAGTTAACATGCATAGCATTACCAGTCAACTTTGATTATCAACTCCCCAAGGTATGATTTGTGTGTTATGTTGCATGACTGACTGCACAGTTGGTTGGACAGAGGCTTCAAAGTAACATGGAGTGGGCGGAGCTTTAGTCTGCTTTTCCACACAGCATTAGTTTGAGGTTTTATAGAGTGGAACCAGGCAAACAATGAAATTGCATCAAGACCAATTCAGGTTAATTTGACCACTTTGCCAAATGGTGATTTACTGTTGGCAATTTACAGGCTTGCAGCTTGGGTTCATCCAGAATGCATGGACACAATTACCTTTTTGGGGGGGGTTCCACTCATAGTGATAAATTAAACTGACAGTGTTTATCACAAAACACTTAATGACATCAAATTAAGGATTCCCTTCAATCAATATCCATGTAAATGACGTAGTCAAGTTCTGATTGATGTTGGTGCAACCAAATATGCCCTTCTGTGACCCAAATATCATAATTAGCTTATGACTGAGACAACTATCACAGGAAGGGTAATGATCAGTTCAAAATCATTTGACATTTCTTTCACACATTTCCTTGAATATGCCAGAATAAAAATAGACTGACAGAATACATTTGTAAATGGTACTTCAATCAAAACTCTTTACCATCTTCCCATACTTCAAATGTTAGAACTTAGAAAGCAAAAACACTTACACTGACAGTTCTAGTTTTAGCAGAAATTTTAGCAAATACATCATCATGAGAGCTCTATGGAATAAAGTGTACATGTATTTATTGTTAAAAAAACGTATAATCATATCACTAATTTTTCTTCAATTGCCTGAATTATTACCTTCCAAACCTGCTACATGAATGAAACAAAACACTCAGTCAAAGATAATAGACTAACATTTGAAAAAATAATGTATTGAAAACATCCTACCCTTGATATAAAATTTAATTTACGTTGAATTAAATTTCAATGATGTTTCCAAGTCTAATTAGACAGGTCAGGTGTCACAAGGAGATAGCCTTGTACAAATGAAATGCTACAAAAGAATTGTCAAATCAGGATCATAATTAGGGCCTGTATCATATAACAGAACATTTACAGTCATGACAGTGAACGAAAGATGCAACACCAACTCCAATTTATATTGTACACTTCAGTTTACGATTTATATCATGTTTAAATTGGACACTTGAAGTTTGGAATAAATAGACTACCAATAAAAGTACATACCACACTGACTACTTTTTTGAATAATAATAGCTAATAATTAAATTTTTTCAGTTATATTTCTTTCCATTAAACTCATATTTTTTATTTATAATCTATCTATAGTTTAATCCTTTGGGCTTCGATTGATTTTAGTTTGACTGCATCAAGTCATAAAAAGCAATAGAATTTAAACTTATGAAGGTTTTAAATGGACCCTGGAAAGTTGATTGCCAATCAACAGAACAGAATACACAACTGTATGCACAGATATGAAAATAAACTCCAGTATTCATAAACAAATTTGAAAAGTGTATACAAATTTGAGCACTTGAAAAAAATTGTACTGCATAGCCCTCACTCAGTACAATCACTTAACGCGTTTATTCATTACTACTTAACACTAGGCCCATTTTATTAATGGCCCATTTTATTAATGACCCCTTTTTTCGAGCAATTTTCTAGCCAACATCACCCATGTACATCTGCGGGCAAGCCAATGTGCTTCTGTTGCGTAATTGGATCATCCGAGGGGAAGGTCGCGTGCGAGGACTACGGTACATCATGTGCATGTATTGTCTACGCACACTGGGCACACAAGACACACACGGGCCGTGTTATACGCTTGGGCAAACACAAGAGGAGAAAGTATCAGCAAAATGAACCCTTTGTTGGTCGTTAGAGAGGCTTGTAAGTACTGTTCACACGTACCTGGTCCAAGACTACGGCTGGATCTTCGCCACTGAGAGGCTTTATGCCTTTATGAGGGTTAAATTGATCTCATGGTTTGAAGTAAGTCGAAGTAGTAAGATATATTTACACAGCGTCGTCTTCGTAAGATAAGGTAGCCATCTTCGATTCATGAAGTAGCTGATTATTAAGACGCCCTCTTGTGACCCAAAAACTTTCTAGTGAGTTAGTGCAAAGTTCGCTCGCCCACTCAGTATTATAATAATAGGCCAACTTCCTACGGCTTAAGACAGAATCTATCAAAACAGTGATCTGTAGCGTTGTACATACAAGATCCACAGTATACTGAACAAATCAAGAGTGGTACGGAATCCAGTAGACACAGTTCGGCATTTTTGGCATTCGGCATTCTGTTGTGAGAACCAATGTAAAAGGCACAAAAAAATACATATTGTAATGTGCCTATCAGGGTTCAGTTCCTTCACCCCCAGAGCAAACCTCTACTTTATTTGACTCCTTGGTACTTGCGGATGGAGGGGGGGGGCGACGGGGAACCCCAGAAGAAACAGAAATTGAAACACATTTAAAAACAAAACAATTTATATTATTAATATTATTATATTATTATTGAAGGGGTATTTCCCAAAAAATGTGTAAAAGCCCTAAAATACAACGTAGAAGGTGGTTCCTCTACTTTGTATATTTTTGTTTTCGTGCGTATTGAGTAAAATGGGATGGTGTGTTTAATAAAAAGTTTGAAGAGATCATTTCTCTCCTGGGCAAACTTTAAATTTCACATCATCAGGTTTCAATTCAATCAAAACCTTTGGCAGCATGCAGTTGTTGTTTTTTTTATACAAAAAAGATGGTCTCATTCTCGTCTATAACAACCCCCAGAACTCCAGTTTATGGCAGCAACTTGAATATCTTAACAGCTGGCATGTAGGTCCACTTGAGCGGTTACAAACTATACAGTATACAGGATAATATACAAAGAACAAGTGCAGAGTCTAGAAGAGAGGCTAGTCACGAATAAACATTCAAGGTGGTTGTTATACAATGATGGCAATGCCATTGTGCGGGGATTATTCTTAAAGTCCAAACCGAAATTGAGGAGAAGTTTCCATTTTTTAGAGTATGCACTTAACGCATGTACACAAAATCACGGAAGTTCAGATCATTTCATATAAGCCAAGCACCACCATGTAGCCTTTTTTGTGGGTTTCAAAATGGTTTCCTAATGGGACGTCTTGAAGTGATTTGCACGACTCCATTGCATCGGATGAGTAACGGTACAAGTGCAAGGCATCGTTCGTGTTGCAAATGCTGAAAATACGAAGGAGCCGTCAAACTATGACTGAAGACTAATATAGCTATATGCTAAGAAACCACACTTATTATTGTATACAATATGTATTATGGTTCCATGGAGTAATTCAATGACGAAAACACCCTGAAAGCAATATGGAATTATGATTTAATCGCCTTTTAACTATGGTGATTTCGCAATGTCAGGAAAGCAGTGCCAAGCACAAACATGAAACTATAAATTTTGCTTCGATTTCTGAATGGGACTTATTTCAAATTGGGAAATAATGTCAAACAAAGCAAAACGAACTTGCCTAACTGAAAAAATAAGCTGAAACTGAGAATAAGAGATAAGGTCAAGCCCGAGGGCGGTATCACTATTCAGTGAACTAATGTACGGTACATATCGCTCATTACGGTACATGTGTACGAATTGTCGGGTGTGAACCCTTGCACAAGAGGTTTTTACTCATACCAAAGTCTGCGTGTAGTGATTCCGTCCCAAATCCGTTGAATTCAATTAACGAACAATGAGGCCAGTGATTTTGAGATCCACCAAACCGAAACCCTGGCCCACACAACGTCTTAAAATAACCAATTTCAATGCCATAACGTTTCCATAAAATTTGCTCGCGATGAACTTTTTCCCAGTCACGTGAAAAGAAATTTCACATTTGCACAGGGTTGATCCGAAAAGGATTAGTATTTGTCCGAGTACCCGTAATGAGCGGCTTTTTGCTGATAAAGTGAACTCGACACATCCCACTTTACTCACACCTAAGTGCAACAACAACGATAGGGTGGCCAGAATTTTGAAACATTTTTTCAAAGTGATTTTTGACCAGTAGAATATTTTTTTTAATATCTCAAAGTTTCGGATTCTGTTCAAAGAGGCGCCCTCCATCCCGGGCCCCCGGTTTGGATTAGTCAGAAGGTCCATGTGATGTAATGTATGTTTACGCAACACCTGTTTGACGGCAGCTAGCTGTGTGATATGGGACGTGTCTGGGACGCTGTACGGCGGGCCATGTTTATAAAACATCCCAAGACTGGTTCCACGTCTTGATTGTGCACAACAAAGATGAGAGTTTGTCTGGTACCTGAAAGCAGGTAACTCCGAGTCCAACGTACGCGTGAACAGTACAGATCGACGTGAAACGCACACAAGCTTACATGTAATCACAATTGTGTTTGAGGGGCCAGAGAAAGGGGAAATTGCGGAACGGTCTGCTGTTCCTTCGACAAAATCATGGCAAATAAGCTCAGGACTGTAATATGTTTGCTGAGAAATGACCTGCGATATCACGACAACGAGGTGAGTCTAGACATTTAGATGTGATTGTTCTTCTTTTTTTTTTTTTTTGCCAAAGAGCATGTAGGGGTGCAGTGTCCCAATTCCAGGAAAATTCTCCGCCAGGCCAAGGCGTACAAAAAGTACCCCCCAGAGATTGTTTCGAAAAGAGGGGTCTGTTTTGGCCAAGAAATGGTGGGATTGTGTCAGTATGGCCCGGGATCATCTCTGTTGATTCAGGGGCACCCATCTGGGGGCAAAGCAGACAAAAATGGGATTGAAAATAAGTCAGAAGAGCCCGCGGAAGGCGAGGGATGTCATTTGAAAAATGGCCGCTGGGAAGGCTTGGCAACATTTACTTTTTGGGGGGTGAGTTTGTTTTGGGAGGATAATTAAAAAATTCGAAGGAGCCATCAAACTATGACTGAAGACTAATATAGCTATATGCTAAGAAAGCACACTTATTATTGTATACAATATGTATTATGGTTCCATGGAGTAATTCAATGACGAAAACACCCTGAAAGCAATATGGAATTATGATTTAATCGCCTTTTAACTATGGTGATTTCGCAATGTCAGGAAAGCAGTGCCAAGCACAAACATGAAACTATAAATTTTGCTTCGATTTCTGAACGGGACTTATTTCAAATTGGGAAATAATGCCAAACAAAGCAAAACGAACTTGCCTAACTGAAAAAATAAGCTGAAACTGAGAATAAGAGATAAGGCGAGGGATGTCATTTGAAAAATGGCCGCTGGGAAGGCTTGGCAACATTTACTTTTTGGGAGGTGAGTTTGTTTTGGGAGGATAATTAAAAAATTCGAAGGAGCCATCAAACTATGACTGAAGACTAATTAAAAAATTCATTGGTTAACCTATTAAAAATTGAAAATCAAATGAAATCCGAAGGATCAAACAGCACATTGTTTTTTGTTTGAGAGGCCTCAGGGACTTCAGTTGCCTGCCATGGGGCTCCAAACTTGGTTGATTTTACACTATTTTCAATTTACTTTCTAATGCCATGATTGGCGCTAAATAAATGTCATGAATGTGTGAGTGCAACCATGGTGAAACCAACTTTCACCATGTTCACTTAACGTTAGTCTAAGTTTCAACCATGTCGCTCTACTTTGCATGTCCGTCTTTACGTCTTGACATTTTTGACCAGTTATACATGTAGTTCGTGTGATATGTGTTGGGTCATTGAAGAAGAAAAAGTCTCCATAGTCGGGTGCAATCTGACGATATTGGGGCTTGTGCGATCTTCGCTCGATCGGTCGATCTTGCTCCTAAACACAGTGATTTAACTGCCATGAGCTATGTCAGCCAATCCCATTTTCTTTCTAATTCTGCCATCATCCAATCACCCTTTCTTTCTACATTCTAATTCACGTTTGTGAAAGATTGTTTAAAAAAATGGAAGTAAAGTTGGGAATTTCATGCAGCATCAGCCGATCGCACAGAGCCTTAAGTTAAGGGGATCATGTAGATTGGCCTATCGTGCCCAACATATATCTGTCCAGCACTGATCTTTAGGAGCCGGTTGGGCCACGGATCGATATGTAGTAATTACGGCTCGATTCTTGCTACATTAAAAGACCTTTGTTGTGTCTTAAAGCTGAATAATGTATTTATTGACGGAGAGTCCTGCTACAAGAACTGAACACAGTGATGTACTTGAGATGCGTGATGAAGCCATGTGTGTAAACTCTATGAACGTATTGAAACAAAACAACCAATGTTTGTATCAAGTTTCCTCAAGATGCACGCATCTGTAAATCTGTACATTTGTAATGATCCCAAAGAGGATATGTACACGTATTACAGATCACCATGTTCTGGGAACCAGACAGCCATAAAATTGACTATAGATTTTCATCACTCATTCAGGTATCAGGAGTGAGTCGGTGTGATAAATGAATAGCAGTGTTGAGATTTTTTTCCAAAAGCAAACCTTTATCAGGTTTTTCCTCCATGGTATGCTCTATGCTTGTATTTATTTTTCCCGTTTTTTTTTTTAACAAACCAATCAGCAAAACTGGCTAGGTTTGATTCAAATCAGATTTATTCAGAAGCATACTACAACAACTAACAACTACCAAAGCTAAACTTTTGATGCTTTTGTTACGCAGGTTCTCCATTGGGCCAATCAGAATGCAGACTACGTTCTTCCGTTGTACTGTTTAGACCCTCGTCACTTCCATGGCACCTGGCACTTCTCTTTTCCCAAGACAGGGCCTCACCGCCTGAAGTTCCTCCTTCAAAGCCTTCAAGATCTCAAGGAAACCCTGCAACAAGTTGGCAGGTGAGTACATACATGTACATATGGGTTTTCTGTGCATTAACTGGCCCTAACCTATTAACTAGCCCTAACCCTGATGCATTCTTTGCATTAACTAGCCCTATTAAATCCATGAACTAGCCTTAACCCATTAACTAATCCTAATTCATTAATTAGCGTTCTGTGCATTAAATAGCCCTAACCCATGGACCCTTTGGCTAGGATGTACATGTACACTGTATTCCTCAATCCTCCGAAATTCTCGTCCTTTGAGGGGTGCCCACTGCCTCAATCCTTCAAAATCTTCTGTCAATTCCTGTCATTTTGGTGCAGTGCAAATGGTATCCTGGAGCAGTGCGGATGATTTCATGTATAATTGAGACATGAATTTATGCATGGCTGAGCATTAACAACACAGAGTGTAACGCAAGACCTTGACACAGTGTATTCTTCTCAATCAGCCACATGTTTTGACCATTTAGCCTCAGTCTACCTAATTCCTCCAGGATTTTCCTGAGGATTTAGGAGGATTGACGACGTAATGCTTTAGAGCATGAGTCCTGTGTACATAGGATTACTGCTGAGAGTGCAGCGAAGTGTAGAGATTTATTTTAACTCCGGGCATAT